>NW_021319698.1:622956-633235 GCF_001605985.2 Dendrobium catenatum | reverse complement strand
CAAACAATTTTAGACTTCATCAGAAATTACAGTCAACAGAAAACTCCGCCAAATCAAAACTATCCGGTCAAAAATCTCCAGAAAATAATCAAAACGTGCACACTCGGCACTTTAATAACATACCAAAAGTTACGCGGTAAAAACTGAACCAGTCGGAAAATACGGACGAAATTCGCTAACAAAAACGAAATCCGGACAGAAAAGTCGTTCAAACTTCACCGTTTTGAAAATTGAGAAAGGCGGAATGTGCCTTACCTTGCGTACACCAATTTCTTGAACTGTCTCGACGGACAAAAACGGCCCGGCGTTGTCCAAAAATCAACTTTTTCCTCTTTTCTCTCGACTTTCTCTCTCCTCAGAAATTTAAGATATTTTATTTTGATTTTCTCTCTCTTCAAAATGAGTTGATTTCAGCTAAATAATACTCTGATCGGCCCGGCCGATCTCACGATCGTCTTGGACGATCTGAACAAAATCCCATCGGCTAGGGACGATTTCTCGGGATGATAATTAATTTTCTTGGACGATAAAAACCCCTATTCTCTGACTTTTGCATTGCTCTGATCGTCCCGGGACGATCCCTGATCGGCCCGGACGATCCTTACAGGAAAACTTTCCTGTAACTTCTGTATAAAATCTGGAACAACATTTGAACTAATCGTCCCGGGACGATCCACGATCGGCCCGGACGATATAAGTAAAACTGCTGTTACATAGTCCCCGTACATGCTATTGTAGTGTGGCGATGACACTTCTAAATACTCTTAAGCACTCTCGTAGCTTGGCGGGAGAAAGAAAATTGCATGTTTTTAAACATGTACCCTGAAGACCCTTAAGCGCTCTCTTAGCATGGTTGGGATTAAGAATGCGACAGTGGTGCCGCTCGATACCTACTTGAAGCGCTCTAGTAGCATGGAGGGGAAGGCTATGACTCAGAATTTCTCCTAAACGAGGGAGATGGCAGGAGGCTGTTGAAATTTGAACTGAATGGGGGACTTAAATGAACAACGAACTGAACATTGAATCTGATTTGGACAGCAGGGAATATGAACTCGAACCAAAAAATAAAATGAAAATGAACAACAGGGGATTGCATTCTGACTTGAACTTGCACATTGAATGATGAAGAATTTGAACTCAGTATGACCACAGGAAACATAATTTAAATTAACAAGCAATGAGTTGAACTTTAATTTGTTAAATGACAATAAAAATGTGAACACCAAATGCAAAGTAATGATTTAAAATATTTAGATGAATTTCAATGAATGATTTAAGTATTTGTGATGCACACGGTCACCTATGAATGATATTCATTAATATACAACACTCATATTTGTGGAAGAGTGTGATAGTTGTAATGAACATGGTGATGTATTCATGAATGAAGTATGAGGACTACGTAATAAGCATAATGGTGTTCTCACGATCGATGCTAACTAATTTGTGAGCAAATATGTTAAAATCCTATAGGCAATGCCAATTAATAACAAGCAAACTCACAAATCCTCCGCAAGCCACGGTGATCAACACACGAGCAATATGTTGAGTCCCCTGTAAATATCGATGAGGGATTTGCAATAACGGAGATAGCCCGCTCACAATTCATGTATAATGAATGAGATCCACCTACAAGCATAGATCAATGGATTTGCAATACAATTGTTTATCCATAATGCAAGGATGTCCATAATATAAGTGGCTATAAGCAACATACAATGAATATGTTAATTCATCGGAAAAGCTCCTGGTGAATACACCGATTCACTAAGAGAATGGCACAAGCAACATAGAACCTGCAACATTTACATCATTTATCTCGTGTGTATACCTGAAGGAGCTTGAAAGCATTGATGAAACATGGCATTAGTGAATGTGACCACTCGATGATCAATATGCAAGCGAATATAACGGTCTCTTATAAATATAAGGAAATTAGCACACATGTGAATGTGGCAAGATGGGAATCAATGTCAGTGGGGGATATCACCAATGAATATAACTCACCTAGCAATCGGCATCGACCTTCAAATGAATGCTGCCTACAGTTGATAATATTCTCTGCAAACGAATACAAAAGCACACAACAATTGCTACGATATTCGCACAACCTGTAGTAATGTAGTGGCCGATGAATATACTTATCTCGTACGAGCAGATGGATTGGACATGCAATGAATAAAACAACATTTCCTATTTCCTACTATCAACTCCAATCCGCATATGAGTGAATACAACAATCTTTTGTGAACAATGATAGTCAACATACACATAGAAATTGGTAATGCAACAATTTATCAATTTACACGCATAAGGAAATTAATGATGATGAATGCGATTTATCGAACTAGTCTGTTCACAAGTGACTGTAGACTCATCAAATATACAATATTTTGTTCACAAACAAAATGCTAGATGGCAAGAGATAGAAGGTTGTTGTGGATGCAAGTGTCTACTAATAATGACAGAAGATGCATCATATGTGCAAATATATATATATATATATGCGGGTGGCGATCATTAGGTTGCGAATAACACATCACCCCTACAATCAACCACTATTCAATGTCAGGTAAATGTACCGATCCCTTGTAAGCGAAGGTGGGTAACATGCAACAAATACACACCTACAATACCATTTGTAAAGGACCCAATAGGTATATGATACATCATCTGCAAGTAAATGTAGAAAGGACAATAATGAATAAGAGTACATATGAGTCAGTATAGAAGGCTCTCTATGCATATAACAAGTTATCTATAAGTGTAGAAGCCTGTGATGAATGCAAACGTCTTCGAGCGATAGCAGGAGACCAATTAGTGCACGACAGTCTACCTGTATGAAATAGGTAGATAACCATAGTATGACGCCACGCCATCAAGCCTGCAACATTCATATAAGCGGACAAAAGGCTTTTACGGGCTTCTACATAGAGCGTTGTGCACACCAAAATGATGAGCATTCATACAACCGATCAACGCTAAACATTAAAAATGTCCCAACACATACACTACAACATCTATACCCACAAACACAAAAGTGTACTTACAAACACATCAATATATTAATGAAAATATACATGTATGTGCAAGTGTGAAGATATAACACAAATAAATGCATATACAAAAATATACTCGCATGGGCCCTGATGAGTGTGTTACGAGTACACATGTGATATCTAGTGATATTGTGCGGGTCAAATGAAGAATCTAGGTTCGAGCCCGATCCTTCTATGCGAATAGATAGAAGTTGACACAGCTCGAACTATCAAACAAATATACAATCATGACATCGATAGAGATATTTGTTTTAATATATTCATATTAGACTTTCAAGGCCTATGCACAATGAAAATTCATTAACAACAGTGTACAACCTATAACGAACTCGATTCTCTGTCAGCAATTAGACAGAGTTAATAAGGTTCAACTGATAATTTCAAAAATACCCCCTAAATCCCAACACGGGCCCTGACGAGCGTGTTATGGGTACACACGTGACGTTTGTACGTGATATTTGAAGATGCTATGCGGATCAAATAATGAATTTAAGTTTGAATATGATCGTTCTATGCGAGTAGATAGGAGTTATCATGGCTCGAACTATCAAACAAATATACAATTATGACATTGACTGATATATTTATTTTAATACATCATATTAGACCTTCAAGGCCTATAACCAGGAAAATTCAATAAATAAAGCATAAAGCCTACGATGAGTTTGAGCTTCTATCGACAAGCAAACAAAGTCGACAAGGTTCAATTGATAAAATTCAAATACCCATAAGTCACATCGATGATGGTCGGGTTGATAGAATCTCAACCGAAAGGGTCCTCAAATATTTCAAATGCCCCTAAATACCCATAAAAATTCGAAATGTCAATAAAATATCAAACCCAAAATATTTTTAAATTTTAAAATTCACCATCAAACACTTAAAGTAAAACCCATCCACCCTCCATAACAGTTTGCCACGGTGGATAAATTCAAATATTACTTCAGCTTACAAAGAGCTAATGTCTAGTCGAGAATATCACTTGAATTCATTCTCAAGTAGTCTCTTGCCAGCAAGGACGTGGCACGCGTTCTCTAACCAGTGGTCTTGCCCCCAAACGACACTGCAGATAAACAGTTATGGCCGAAGCCCTCTAAATTGGGTGATTAAATTACGGTCATGGCTATAGCCTGTATGCTTCCCAATGGCACTAAATTCTTGAGATATGAACCAATATGATATAATCAATAGGACATAAAGCCCTATGTTAGCTAAGAACATGATCGCAGAAGACTATTGAGACTTTAAGTGAGTTTAGAGTATAGGAGTTCTAGGTTCCACTTAGTTTAAGTCGATTTACCATTAGTTGTTTTATAGACCTACTTCAAGTATGCGTTATAATAATGGATTCAAATTTATCCCCTTAAACAAACATCCACCCCAGGTCTACAAGATACTCTTAGACGGAGCAACACATGGCTGCCGACAAATATTCCTTCTTTTAGGTTGGGTCAACTACCTCCTCTGACTAAGAAGACTAGGGACCACAATGGCCCGGGACAATAGAAACATGGGATTTTGATCGGGTTAATCATCATTCCCCCACCATCTGATTTAAGTGCAAGGTGGTGAATTTCTGATTTTAAATTATAAATTTTCAATAACCATGCTGCTACTATACACCAGATACCACGTATCTCTACGTATCTAATTGACGACTAGCCTTAATCTAAAGTTCTCTCTCATTGTCAGGAGGAGTAATTAACTATAGGGGCTTGCGCCTATAGGAAACCAAAACCCATATCTAAAGTCCTCTCAAAATGAGGGCGAAATCTTTGGGTAGTGTCTTATTTCAAACCCAATCCGCCTTCTTGAAATTTACCTCGAAACTTAATTTGTTAAAACTTCACCGAAAGCAAAGGGGTGGTTGGGTCACGAATTTTCGGAGCCTACAATGTCATTGTGTGCTTAAACAAAGGGCACGCATGCCTATATCCCCAACTCATCATTAATCTTACTTCAACCTCAATAAAACTCGCCTCATAAATGATAGAATTGGAATCATCATGGGGACAAACTGCATTCCTCATAAATGTCTCCTTATATGAAACATGAAGCTCTCTTGGACCTCTTAGTTCTTTTGGCTCTTACAATCTCCTAGCTCTTTAAAATTCTACTTTTTCTTCAGAATTTTCTCTCTTTCTAGCAGGTTGAACTTTCAGTTCTTAGCCATCATCTGCAAACAATCCTCTCCTCATCTACTCATCTCATCACATCTAATAACCTATTTTAGCTCGGTCATATTAGCGTTCTTCCCATTACTATACTTCTCTTAGTTGTAATTCTTCTCCAAATGAGCTCAGCTTTGGATGGCTCCACCCTATGCATCTTGATTAAGAGTTCACTAAACCTTCTTGACAGCCCCATAGTAAATATAGGTCACTTAACTGAACTATTATAAAATGCTCTATGTGCTCGTTCTCTCTCTCTCTCTCTCTCTCTCTCTCTCTCTCTCTCTCTCTCTCTCTCTCTCTCTCTCTCTCTCCTCTTCTCTTTGCTTCTCTTTGTCAACCTTATTGAATAATCTTCAGGAACAATAATCTTTCTATCTCATTTCTCCTTCAAACCTTTGATGTGTGTGCTTTCTCTTTGCCACCTCAACTCGACGAGTAATCAATGACAATATTCTTGGCATCATTTGTGGGAAGGTTAAACATTACTTTTTTTGTTGCTGATGGAATTAGTTGCCTAAGGGACCCATCAAGTAGCAGCTCCTTTGTTACCAACAATCATCTTGGCATCAGCATCAATCTTGATGATCTCCCCCAATAGATTATATACTTCTCTAGCCTAGTCAAAGCCCCTCTTCACCAGTTGCTTACAGTGGATTGCCCTGTTCTTCACACTCTAAACAAGGGGAAATATATTATTATAAGCACCATTTAATTTCCTCTAGCTCGCCAGCATGCCCGTGATTCTCCTTTAACTTGAAGATCCCTGAAAGGTCATTTCATTAAAGTTCAAAGCCCTTTAATTGGAGGTGTATAAGAGAACCAGTGACCAATCTAATCATCTTGATACATTCGAGACATTATATTAATGTACATCTCCAATGAAGTAAAGTTTCGGCCTTTTGTGAATATCTTCATGGATGTTGCTTGAAGATGGTTCAACTCCTTGCTTTAGGGATGTAAACTAGTCGATTCGAGCTCGAGTCACCCCTAGTTTGAGCTTGAGCTTGATTAATTAATAGAGTTTAAGCTCGAGCTCTAGCTTTACTCTATGAGTTCGAGCTGGCTAACAAGCCAACTCATTTATTAGAAAGAGAGAAAATGATTATAATTTAAGCAATTATTATAATAAAATGGCAAAAAGAATGAGAAATTATAAGAAGAATAATAATAATTACTTAATATAAAAAATTGGGATATAATTTTTAAAATATTTTTAATAACGTTGTATTGAAAATCTTGGATTCTAATATATTTTAAGTCTATTTTATATTAAAATTTTTTAAACGAGCTGGCTCACGAGCTTACGAGTTGAGTAGAGGCTAGCTCAAGCTTGGCTCGTTAGCTCATCAAGCTCGGCTCATGAGCCATTTACCGAGTCAAGCTTGAGACGGCTCACGAGTCGGCTTGAGTCACTTATACCCCTACTTTGTTTGTTTTAAGAATAAGCTCCTTTAAGGAGATTACTTGTCACAACCCAATTCAATACAACCTTTTATGTTAAAGCAGATTGTACCATAGCAGGTGACCTGATTTTCCAAGACCCAATTAGAAGAATTTTTCTTATTTAAGATTCTTCAATGTACATCATGCAGAACCTTTCTAATTAATCAATAATAAACAATAACAAAACATCAATATAATTTCATTTCACTTCACTGTACTATACGATTAAAAGAATAATATACGTCAATTATGATACTTTTTTCCTTTCCATCAAAATATAAACATATCCATAATTGACAAAAGAATAACCCATACATTGAAATGCCTAGGGCCAGGAACTCAACTTGGATCAACAACTTATATCAACCACTTCTATTCAATTGTGGTCTTACACTTTCCTGAAATATATATTCAAGCAACATAGGGTGAGCAACACTTGTTCGGTAGGCTGCTCGAGACCTACTATAAATTTTAATATTCATATTTAAAATAATTTACATAATAATTGAACATCGAATGAACAATAAAATATACTTTTAAATAAATTAGTATGGTTTTTTATGTCATGCTTTGTCACTAACAATTGTTCAGGCATATCATACACACAAATAGAGGAATCATAGGTATGTACAGACCCTTTATATCTATATATACATGTCTATAGCAGTTTCTATTAATATCAATATAATGATTAAAATGCTTATAAGTATTGTAAAACTCAAAATACTCAATGAAAAATTTATTTTTCCTATCAATGTGATCATAATGTTCTATTATACCATGTACCTAAAGTTATACCAGGATAAAATCTTCAATGTTTGTGATGTTGTGTTTTTATAAAATCCAGCAAAATAGAATATAAAAACTATTGACACAAATGATGAAATTAAAATATAAACTAAGTTATGATAACTTACTTCGAGATGAACAACTTTTCCAACTAACCCGTTGGGCGAAATCAGCTCTACTACCACAAAAACCCCACTTTCTTTCAATTTGAAAAATGCATGATTTTTCTATTAAAATTTATATATCGTTTTTAAATTCAAAATTACTCATATGTGCTTTTGACCAATACATCAAATTCTTAATTTTCGGCCCTAAGAATGTTGTGCTGTTTAAAATATAAGTGAACTTAAATTTTAAGTCAAATCCTTTTCTTTTAAAATATAAGAGTTGACAAGACATAAATATAAATTTTAGAAATCCATGAAGTTATTTAGTTTTATATTTGTTTTAGGCCTTCAATACCTTTCAAAAAAAAAAAAATCATTGTAAAATGCAATTTCTCGATTTCAATGACTGTATGCTAATTTATAAAGTTGATGTTTGAATCTGATCCTTTGTTGATAAACAAATAGAGTTGATAAGATTCAAATAATAATATAAAATTACAGAAAATCTTGATGATGGCCATATTGATAAACAATTTCAACCGGAAGGGTTTTTTTTTTCAAAATGCTCTAAATTAAAATGAGTTATTTTTGACTCAAATTTTGATGAAAATATGAAAACAAATAATTTTATAAAAATTCAAATTATTCAATAAAAATTGATCATTCAAAACCTAAAGAAAAATTAATCTACCCTCGACGATTGTGATAAATTTAAGATAATGTCAGCTCATAAAGATTAAATGTCTTATTGAGCCTATTATTATTATTCATTCTCAAATATTCTCTTGTCAAAAAGGACATGACATGTGTCCTCTAAGAAGTGTTGTGGCTGCCAAATATTACCACGCGTAATCAAGGCTCCTTAATCGAGTGATTTTACCGTGAAATAACACAATTAAATTATGGTCATACTCGGAGCCACAAGCTCTCCAATAACTAGAAAACTCTTGAGTAATGATTCATATGAAGTACTTGATAAAGCACAAAATCCTCTTTTAACTAAGGTTTGCTTTAATCTATTCTCTTAGATAAACATCCACCCTAGGCTTATAAGATTCTCGTAGGCGAAGCAACCCATGATTGCTGTCAGGGATCCTTCAATAGGTTGGGTTGGTTACCTCCTCTAACCAAATAGGCTATCCAGATTGGCAAAATCATGTGATGTCAATCTGGTTCATCATCATACCCTCCACTATCTTCTTTGAGTACACAATGAATTTCAAATCTTATATCAAATTTATTGCTACTATATATTTGGTACTTAATACCTATCATAGTTTAAAATTGCACAATAAGAGGCGTGCCTTTGCTCAATTTGGACCAAAAACGACTTGAGGCCTAAGCAATTTTGGCGTTTGCTGAGGCTTACGCCTCAAGCAGAGTGAGGCGCGCCTCAATTGTGCTATTGCGCAATTTTTCTTGAGGAGTGCACCACCAGTCCAAGCCAAACTGCAAGTGAGTTCAGGAACAAGGGGTTGAGAGATAGGAGGTTGAGGAACAAGGAGTTGAAGGATGATGAGGACCCGTTGGTGTATGATGATGTGTCATTTGATAATGAGTGGTTCGTAGATGATGAAACAGATTTGCCATTATCTGTTGACCTTCATGTTGTACCCAAGAGATCAAAAGAGAGAAGAAGCCAAAAATCCAGCATACATACCTTGAATCCATCGGATCCTCAAAATCATGCCGAGATCGCGCCGATTCGGCGCCGTTCGCATCACTTCTCCGTAAACCCGGCGTAAATCCTGCATCTTCGCCTCGATCCCGCTCCTTCCTCCGCCTTTAAAACGCGAACGAAGCGTTCGTTCTAAGAGCACTTCTTCCCACAGCTCTCCACGATCGAGCTCCCGTCGCTGCCTCTCGTTCCCTTCCGACCAAAGAGTGTGTGTGTGTGTGTGAGAGAGAGAGAGAGAGAGAGAGAGAAAGAAAGCTCTCTACCTTCCTCCATTTCGCACTCGACGCCAGCAGCCGATCACCTCTTCGATCTCCAGCTCCGACGCCCGATCTCCTCTCTTTCCCACGATCGAACTCCTCCGACACATTCGCCTCTTCCAATCGACATCTCCTCTCTTCTCCCGTTCGAACTGCTCCACACACGAGAATCCCGATCTCCCTTCAATCCCGAGCCCAAGCAGCCACTCAAGAAGCTCCCCCTCCGACGACTTCCCTTTCCTGTTCGGACGGAAGTTCCGACACTTTGATCGGAAGCTGCCACGGGATCCTGCTCACTGTGCGGTTAACTTTCTTCCTTTCAAGGGCTTCTTCGGTCGAACCCCTCTGCCGTCCGACGCTCCCTCCGACGTCGCTCCTTCCTGTTCAAATCGGAAGTTACAACAGTTTGATCGAAAGCAACAAACCGAGAGCCCGCTCAGTTTTCCCTGCTCCGCCGCCCGATCCCGTCGCTGCTGTTCGACTTTGCCTTCTCCGGCTCTTCCTTCCAGCTGGACCGGAAGTTCAACATTTTGATCGGAAGCAAGCAGGAGCTCGCCGCAGTGAAGGTAGTTTTCTCCCTTGCGCATGCTTCTCGGCTGAATCCCGCAAATTCGCCTAACTTAGGGATTTTATTTATATATATATATATATATATATAATAAAATTTATTTTAATTAAGCATAATTATATTAATTAAATATAATTAATTAAATTTATTATTTTTAATTAGTCATAATTTATAAGTTAATTATTATTAATTAATTATATTTTT
>NW_021319698.1:514140-619894 GCF_001605985.2 Dendrobium catenatum | reverse complement strand
AGCTAAGGTTGATTCAAATTTGTCCCCTTAGGCAAATATTCAACCCCGGTCTGCAAGGTCCCCTTGGACGAATCAACCCATGGCTGCCGACAAGGATCTTTCTGTCAGGTTGGGTCGACTACCTCCTTTGACTAAGTAGACCAGGGACCACGATGGCCTGGGACGACGGAACCATGAGATATTGATCGGGCCCATCATCCACCATCCGCTTTAAGTGAATGATGGTGAAATTTCTTATTTAAATATCAAACTCTTTAATTCCCAAACATCCAAAACCCAAATCCAATTTCTACCAATACCCAAATCTATTGCTGCTACTATATGTCAGATAACACGTATTATATACGTATCTGATTGACGACTAGCCTTAATCGAAAGTTCTCTCTCGTGATCGGGAGGGGTAATTAACTATAGGGGCTTGCGCCTATAGGAAACCAGAACTCAGATCATAAAGTCCTCACAAAATGAGGGCGAAATCTCTGGGTAGTGTCTTATCTACAAACCCATCTGCCTTCCAAAATTTACCTCGGAACTTATTCAGTTAAAACTCCCTTGCCGAATAAAAGAAGAGTGGGCGGAGGCCAGGGTCGAATTTTCGGAGCCCACATTATCAGAACTACAACTAGAGGATCTAAGTGTTGATGTCTTGAGGGGCGAAGCAGATCAAGTGGGCACATCCACTAGTACCACACCACACACATCCACTAGTTTTGCAGCACAACAACCAAATAAAGGTATTCCATAACTTCTTATATGCTATTTCATTATATTTATATCAAATGAGCAATTAACATGATAATGATCATTCTTATTGAACATGGAAGAGAAAAGTGAGTCACATTGAAGATGATAAAAATATGACATTCACAGATACAATTGGAGATGAAGATTCCCTTGAAGACCCATTTATTGATAGGATATGATTGAATTTTATATGTTCTTTCTTAATTGTACTTTGAGAGTTTTGATAGACTAATATTTTGTGATTTTGTACTTTGGGATATGATTTTATTGCATTTATTTTCTTACTTTCCACTAATTTAACATGTCATTTAGATGTTTTTATTATATGATAGAATCTTGTTCTTATCTACCTGCTAAAATCCTTAAATTCTCATTTACGCAATTCTGCGTCCGTGAGGCTTACGCCTCAAATCGCCTCGAGGCTTATGCCTCGCCTCACGGACGAAAAATGCCTCAAGGCTTATTTACGCAATTTTAAACCTTGATACCTATAACAACTAGCCTTAATAAAAAATATTCAATCATAATCAGGTGAGGTAATTAGTGGCTTTCACTAATGGGAAATTTGAAATTAGATCATAAAATTTTCATAAGATGAGGGAAAAATTTCTAGATAGTGTCTTATCTTAAACATAATGTCTTTTGAAAATTTGACAACAACATCCCTAAAACTCTCCTAATTAGAGAGGTTGTGGTGTGAATTTTCAGAGCCCACAAAAGAGAGAGAGAGAAATAAAGAGTGTGAGATAGAAGAGAGTACAAATATGGAGAAAGAGGGAAAGAGCTAGAGTGAGAAAAGAGAAAAAGAAAGAGAGGGAGAATTAGTGATAGAGGAAGCGAGAGGGAGAGAAGAAAAGGGAGAGAGAAGAGGGAAAGAAAGAGAGGGAAAAAGGAGGGAAGAAAGAAAGAGAAAGAATAAGAGAGAGAGAGAGAGAGAGAGAGAGAGAATGAGAAGATCTTCGACAAGATCACTGGAGAAGGAAATGACAATGACTACAAATTTGCTTGCTCACAAGCTCCTTTTCTGTTTCACAAATTGCTAGTCCTGTCGATTCTTCTTCCAATAAACTCCTTACCTGTCCTTATGCACACATAAGAGATTTTGTTGATTCCTTCTTTCTAGGAGATCTCATGTTGCTTCCTCACTTCTAATTGCCAAGGGTTTAAAGAAATTGGGGAGGAGTTGGAAGTCAAGAGAGAGAGAGAGACCATGCGAGATTTTACTTGTGGAAGAAGAGGGGTGGGGGATGTGTGCATGTCTATGAGTTGGAAGCATGGGATGGGCTTGATATGGAGGGAGAGGGAGGAATGGGAGTGTTGAAGGATATTTTTATTTAATAATACTAATAGTAATAAAAATAAGATATTTTCTTTTTTTTGGCAAACTTTTCATTACTTACGCTTATCAAAGTTGCGTCGTCACCTCACATGCGGCCTAATTTTTCAATCTTTGTTGTGCAAAGACTTAGGAAATAAAGGTGTTAATTTAAGTTATTTATGTTATCCTAAAAGGTGTATGGTAGTTTGTTTCGGGAACTGGTGTCATTTGGACAATTTTGACTTTTGTTCGATGCATTATGGACAACATTTGTGGAACTTCACATAATATGCTTCTTGTTGTTTTCATCATATTTGGTTAGATTGATCTTGAAGTATTTATCATGTTCAATAGCTAATCATGAATTGAACATAAAAATTAAAAGTATATAGATTAGTTTTGTGCATTAATTGTAACCATTAATAAGTATAGTTTTTTGAATAGAAAAGTGACAACAATGAGTGAATTTATCTTATCGAAGGAAACTTTAAAAGAAATGTCATATGATCAAACATTTATGCACTATACTAGTCAAGTATAAGGTATCAACATGAGACTAATCATTTCATAATTTTATTTTATTTATTTTATTTATTTTTTAGCATATATTATTTTATCTTGGCCTCATAACATGTTATGTATGGATGTCTAAATTTTATCATAATGTAGTGGACTGTATCAAATCTGCACCACATATCATAGGGTTGAAAATCTAGGCCAAAATTTTTTTTTTCCATATAGTTCGATAGGGCCTGGGTGTAACCCTATATTATCACTATTGAGCTACTTGAGGACTAACCTTTTACCTCCACAAAGGCTCACATTTATCGCCTCACATGTATTGATCATTTTTAAACTCACAGCATTTTTATTATTGAACATTTAAATACATATATCATTCATTTTACACATGTATTGATCATTTAAGCACTATACAAGTGCAAGTTGTCCCATTTTTAAAATCTAATATTTTAATAAATAGTTTATTGTACATTTGAGCAATGATCTTAATAGTATAAACTTTAAACTTAATTGAACTTTTGGACGATTAATTTGCTTTATATATATATATATATATATATATATAATCCTAAAGAATATAGGATTTTATAAAAATAGTTCTAATCATTTTCTTGAAGTGCAAAAAATTGAGTATAAAATTTTTAGAACTTATAATTTTTTACTTTGTGAATTTTGAGTATGACATCAGAAAATAATGAGCTTGTCCCATAGTCATTTACTTATCTTAAGAGTGGGTATGTACATATAAACTTAGGTTTTAAGGAAAAACATAAACATGTAATGCCCTTGATATTGAGTTGCCTTAGATCTAACTTGGATGAGTACACCAAAAAGTTTTCTTTGTTGGATCTTATAGCCAGTAGCAATCAAATGCCTGATGAAAATGTTCATCCTTCTTGTCTAATAATGTAAAGGAGAAATTTTAGAACATAGTACTTTTTCTTTTGATTTTAGTCAATAGTGCACCGCTGAAAAAAATAAATTTAAGGTTCAAGTCACCTTATGATTGCCTGACCAAGGATGCTACGTGAACAGCTAGGTTGATTGCACGTCACTCCGAAGTTGCTTGTGCGGGCAACTTTTGTCTATATGATTCTCATCATTCTCCATCCCTCTCTTCCTCTTTCTCTCACCTCACTCTCTTTCTCTCTCTCTTTTTCCCTCTCTTTCCCTCTATTTCTCTCTTTTCACTCCTTTATCTCTATTAGTTTGCCTTGTTATGCTACTCATGATTTCTCTCTATTCCCCTCTCTCTTCACTTTTTTTTTTAACTCTCCAAATGTTTTTAAATATAAATATTTCATTTTCATATACAAAATCAATAAAATATTTTTTAAAATGTATTTGCATTCAGGTGAAACTTTTTATAATAATTTTTTAGTTTTATATACTCTGTATATTGATGAGAAATGTAACTGTAGCATGTGTATAATGACTTGGTCTTAATAGAGAATACTAGATACTTAGTGTGTCCTAAATTTCCTTATCTCGTGTCTACATACCAAAATAGGTAATCGAGCATTGCAGCAACAAGCTGTTGCATACCTAACATAAGTCAACCCAAAAACCCAATGGGACCATGGGATTCGACAGTGGCCTATCGTTTTAGTGGATTGCTTAGTAGAGGCAGCTGCTTACATATTATTCAATAACCAAATCAGTATTATGTAATGAATTATGAAATATGCTTTTTAGTATATAATAATAGTTAAAAATATATTTTGATTTAATATTCATTGATGGTTAAGCCCCTTGGATTTAGATTCTTGTTTTAGTATTTGAAATCCCTTGCATTTTGATTGGCACATACTCACCTATGCAATTCTAGACATTTCAACCTATGTTATCACTTGGGCTGTGCTATTTTCAATTTAACGATTCCTCAAGTTCAACCAAACTACAATTGGACTCCTTTTTTTACTTGAATTGACTAAAAGCTGCAGACTCTTCAAAGCACTGTTTACTATTCACACCACATAAATTTTTTATTATGAATATTGAACTTATTCACATGATGTGTTCATTGAAACAATAACATTTTGAAACACCAATTTAAATGATTGCTGTGATATATTTCAAAGCTGGATAGCACCAGCAAATTCTTACAATGAACTTGAAATTCATTCCTGACCACCGCTTTGGTTCTGTCTTTAGAAACCTTTATTAGATTCATTATATTGAAGTGCTGATCTTAGAAGCAATGCTTGCTTTGCTATGTCGCATAGAATTTTATGTGACATGAATAGAGACCTTTAATAACTAGGCTCTCTAATCATTAACTAAAATTTATATTTATGTTTGAGGTGGCATGTTGGATGAGAACCTAAGTTTTCTGCTCCTGATTTTACTATGTAGGAAAATATAACAATTTTTGGCAATACACCGATTTAATGTCTGCTTGATATTAAATAGATTTAAAAAAGAAATTAGGAGCGTCGAGTTCTGTTTCATTTACAATTATAATACATCAAATGCTGAACCAAACCGTGAGCCGCATACCATTTGTCATGACTCTCTTATATTAAAAAAATAATTTTTCAGAGTGTAATGTGATTTTTATTTCTAGAAAATCAGTGTACGATCTCACCTTATTCTCTTTTATGACTGGCAGGAAGTTGAGAAGTCATTTTCCTTTTGGGGTACCCGGGAAGGTGACCTTGTCCATCCAGCGGAGTGCATGCATCAGTTGCTTAATCATGTTCGGCATCATAAAGTTAATATTGATGGCAATGTTTGTACTGTCATGGTGACGACTCTGGTTCTTGAGGTAACAACCTTTCACCAATTTTAGTGTAAAAAAAAATTAAACCATGTTTTATGCTTTCACTCTTTTTCTACTTGTTTCACACGAAAAGTTGGAAATTTTTTCAGCAAAAGCATGAGAAAGTCAATAGCACCAAGTGACTTTGCAACCAGGGAAATGATTTCTATACTAGTTTGTTACATTTCCTAAAACATAGCGTTATTTTTTTTTAAATGATAAAATAATTGGTGGCTTGCTCCATCAAAAATTATTGGGCTTGGAAGTCGAGTTTGTATTGAAAATGTAGAATATGGATATGAGTAGATAGTTCAAACAGCTATGCATACAGGCACAAATGCACATGGATATCTGTAAATTTAGGCATGTAAATTATATATGTTATTTTACTTGGATAAATTTGCAGCCATTCATTAACTCATGCAAATGCCCAAAAAAAGAAAGCAAAAAGAAGAGTGATAGTTGTGCACTATAGGTATTGTATATTTGGAAGAACATTTGTTGAAGATAAAGAAATAACAGCTATATGCTAAGAGGTGCATAAAAATTTTTAGTATCTTATTGAAATTCTATATGCTTTTTTTTATTTAAGGGATTTCACAGTTAATGTATTCAGATTAAAGAATACTTCATACTAAAGACTAAGATATCAAGAAAAAAAATAAAGTACTTCGTGAAATTATTAATTGAAAATTTTAAGAAGAAATAACTTACAGAAGAGCAAACAAAATCTTGAAGCATATTAGAGATTTATTGAAAGAAGCTACTTGAAGCAAATCTTTTTTTTCAAATGAAATACTTTTGGAGATTTATTGAGATATTAGAGCAGTTGGTTTAGAAACATTGTTATTATAATCCTAAGATTAAGAAATTGCTAAATGCGTGGAAAACAAGCAAGTTTGTGATAGTTTTAGAAACAAAAAAAGATATGCAATATTGTCGTAATTATATAGGAATCAAACATATATATATGAATATATGATGCATGATATCAAAAAGAGAAATGAAACAAAGGGTTTGAAAAGACATGTTATTATGGGAGTAATAAATCAATACGATGTTAGAAAGATCTATTATGGAGGTAATTTTTACCGAGGTAATTTATGGAGCAATAAGAAAGTAATTAAAGGCTTTTTGTATAATTTTTATTTATCTTAAGACAATAGATTAAGTAACTTAAGAATTAATTTTGTGCATATTAAAGATAATGTGTAAAAATATATTAAAGTTTATTAAAGATATATATGGTGGATAGAATTGCATCAATGACCATCCTCAAATTCTTTTCTTTTTGTTGGTTTTTTTATCGTGAAATTGACGTCAATTAGACTAGATTAAATGATATTGAACTAATTAAGTGAATTATTATATGGTCTTAAGATTTAATTGAGTTTATTAATTGTTCAGAGTTAAATCGATAGAGATAGGACTCTTAATTCATGGGGTTATGTTTGGTACTCTTCAAATCATTATACAAATGGGGAGTAATTGAATGGCTTTAATGGGTTAAATACGAACCTGGCCCAACATAGTACTATTTATTTTCTACTCCCCCCCCCACACCCACCCACCCTTCTTACTTCTCAACCATGATCTCCACTCACATGTCTCATTTTCCCTACTTCTGTGTGCCAAAATGGCTTGCCTGCCTACTTGATCAATGCATTCTTTGACTTCCAATGCATTCTTTGACTTCCAATGCATTCATCTCACTCTTTCATGATTTGGTTCAAGGTTTCTCATAGGTGTAAGTCCCTATGGTTTATTACTTATTTTTATAACAAAAGAAAACTTTCAATTAAGACTAGTAATTAGACATACACTAAATAACCGTCGCATAACATTGATTTTAGGGTTTGATTTGGGTTTTTAGGGATTGTAATTGGCCATTATATACTTAAAGTGGATTGTAGGGAAATAATGAGGAATTCAATCAATATATCATTGTTCTATCATCCCAGGCTATTGTGGTCCCTAGTCTACTTAGTCAGAGGAGATAGTCGACTCAACCTAACCAAAGGACGCTTGTCAGCAGTCATAGTTTTCTTCATCTAAGGGTATATTATAGACTTGAGGTGAATATTTGCCTAAAAAGATAAATTTAAGTTAATATTAACTAATAGAGGCCCATCTACTCTATCAAGTATATCTTATTATTTATTACTCAAAGGTTTGAACAATATACATGTTTTTGTAATTTAGTGCTATCATTTTGCAACAAAAATCACTTTATCAGAGGACCATCATCATAATTGTTTATGTATGGTACAATTTAGCTACAAAAATCACTGGTTAGATAACACGTTCAATGTCCTTACTGGTGGGAAACTATTTGATAATTAATTTTAATGATATGCTAGACAAAATATTGACATAAGTTATTCTTCAATGTCCTTAATGGTTGCAAAGGGTATATGAATTTTGCTTTAAGTTTTAGGTGATTGATTTCATTTTAAGTATTTAAACTTTTAGTGGATATTAATTTTTTTTACCTTTTATCAAAATTTAGGCCTTAAATGAGCAACTTTAGAGTTTGAGGGTATTTTTGAAAAATTAAGCAGTCCCTTTCAGTTACATTTTTTGTCAACATGGTTATTATAGGGGTTACACCGAATTTACTTTAAATATATTTGTATTATATGAAAATTTGGAGGTATTTAAAAAGATAGATTCCCCTATGTTTGAGATTCACTTTCAACATGACAATCATTGAGGTGCTTGAGTTTTTTTTTTTATCATTTGAACTTTGCCAACTCTATTCATCTACTAATAAAGGATCAGGGTCGACGTGAATTATTTTGTTTTAATCTGCACAACATCCTCGAACCTTAAATTTAGGAGTTTGACATATAGATCGGAGCACATGCAAATGCATTTATTTTAAAAGGAAACTTTAGTTTGACTTGCTTTTAACTTAACATTTTTGTATGTTCTGTCAAACATTTAACACTCATCAAAGCCTATGCTTGAAATTTAAACCTCTTTTTAAATGAAGTGCGTTTGTTTTTCAGTGCTTTTGCATCATGCACTTATGCGTTATTCAATGCATTTACATAGTGCATTCACATATTTTGATTGTGTGGGCGCACTTTTGAGTGCATTCATATGATGCACTTGCATGTTTTTTTAGTGTATTTGTATAACATATTTGCACACTTTTCAGAGAGAGGAACTTTACAATCTTTTATAATTTTCTAGTTCATACAGGATTATCTCTTGGCACACACATGACTTGAAAAATACTGAATTTGACTGTTATTCAGTTTCACGATTCTTGTGCATAAATTGAGGCCTGCATCAAAATTTATACAAGTAGTGAAGTTTCATAAAATTTAATTTTAGCATTTATATTTTTTCATACAATTTAAAGAATTTTAATTGATTGCTTTTTGTCCGCTTGTACGAATAAGAGTTGCGGATTCAATGGCAACGAAGAAGAAATTGGGAGGAGTATTGGGGGGGGGGCAGGGGAGGCGTACTTTTCGCATTTGTACGTTTTATAATTATTTTAATATTATTTGGGGCACACTTTTTTCATTTGTACCTTATATGAGTATTTTAATATTATTTTATAAAAAATGTGGACCACACAAAAGGATTCTTTCTCGAAAAAAAATGGAGAGAATTAGGCTCTCATTTCTCACTTGTAAGGATTCATTTCAGTTCAAGAGTTTGGGTTCTCAGGCTTTTGAGTGCAGTGGTAAGATCTTGTTTGCATAATTTGCAAGTTTCAAAGTCTCTTGAAAGTCCTATATTTTGTATTTGTCATTATCATTTTGTTCTTTTATGTTATTTATGCTACACTTTAGATGTTTAATTTTGAATATTAATTGCTTGCATTAGTATTTGTTACAAATCAGAGGTTTGAGAAGAAAAACTTGAATTTTATTATGCAATATACTCCCTATTTATAGATCTATATAAGGTGTATTAATAAGGAAACAAATAACTCTAAATAATTGCAGAATAATGAGTAATACAATCATTCCTAAATCAACAATCTAACTATGGAAGAAATTAATGTGATCAGGTGGTCTTCCCACGGATTATTGTTCATAGCCGTGGGATCCTCTTTGGAACGTGAGGCTGAGATTTAACACTCTCCCTCAAGCTGGAGAATATAGATCTGCCATTCCCAGCTTGTCAATCATTCTGATAAAGGCAGAGTTGTCCAATCCTTTGGTAAGGATGTATGCTAGTTGATCCTTTGATGACACATAATCGATACATACTAGATCACTATCTAGTTTTTCTTTAATAATTTTCTGTCCACTTCTATGTGCTTTTCTTCCAGTCCTGTTATGCTGGATTGGATTGTGGGCTATACTGATTGCTGATTTGTTGTCACGATGTATCTTCATGAGGTCATCCAACTTGATATTTAAATCTTCCAAAATTATTTTGATCCATAGTAACTCACATATTCCCAAGGGCATAGATCTATATTCTGCTTCCGCACTAGATCTTGCCACCACATTTTGTTTCTTACTTCTCCATGTAACTAGGTTCCCTCCAAGAAATGTGCAGTATCCAGAGGTAGATCTTCTATCTACTGGTGATCCTGCATATTCAACATTCGTGTATACTTTTAGGGTTATTCCGCGATCTCTCTTAAAGAGAATCCCTTTTCCTTGGTTTTCTTTAAGGTTATGCAATATCCTGTCTACCGCTTGCATGTGAACCTGTTTTAGATTCTGCATAAATTGACTGACCATGCTTACAGCAAATGTTATATCGGGTCTAATGTGAGAAAGGTAGATCAATTTTCCTACAAGTCTCTAGTAGGCCCCTTTATCTACATCTGGATCGTCTCTAGCTTCCCCAAGTTTAATATTAGATTCTACTGGTGTCGGTGCTGGTTTACAAGCTAGGTTACCTGTTTCTTTTAGAAGATCTTTAATGTATTTCTGTTGTGAGATGAAGATTCCTTTGCTGGAGTGAGTTACTTCAATTCCAAGAAAGTATTTTAGTCTACAAAATTCTTTGATGTCAAATTCCTTAGTAAGACTTTTCCTGAACCTAACTTTCTCCTCTTCGTTATTTCATGTTAAGATAATATCATCCACATATACTAATAATATTGTGACTCCCCCTGAATCTAAGTGTTTAAAGAATAATGTATGATCCCCTTGACTTTGTTTATATTCATTAAGAAGCATGAATTTTGATAATCTTTCAAACCAGGCTCTTGGTAATTGTTTGAGCCTATATAGAGCCTTTTTTAATCTGCACACCTTATTACCTTCAGATTTTTCCTTAAACCCTAGTGGTATTTCCATAAATATCTCTTCCTCTAAATCCTTATGTAGGAATGCATTTTTTACATCCAATTGTTCTAGATGTCAGTTGTACTTGGATGCTAGTGAGAGTAGTATTCTGACAGTGTTCATCTTGGCTACAGGTGCAAAGGTTTCTTGATAGTCAATGCCATATGTTTGAGTGTACCCTTATGCCACTAGTCTTGCCTTATATCTTTCTAGTGTGCCATCAGCTTTGTACTTTACGAAGAATATCCATTTGCATCCAACCGGTTTTTTCCCTGTCGGTAATTTGATGATCTCCCATATATTGTTCTTCTCTAGAGCCTGCATTTCATTTATCATGGCATTTTTTCAATTTTTATTAGATAAGGCCTCAAAAATATCTTTAGGAATATGGATATCTTCTAGTATAACCAAGAAATTTTTGTGAGGATGAGAAGTTGTTGAAGGATATAGAGTTGGTTATAGGGTATAAGGGAGGTGGTGAGCTTACCTTATTTCTAGGAGATGGTTCAAATTTTTGGATTTGCTTTGGAGTATAACCTGAATTTGTATGCCTGGAGTATACATTTCCAAATCTAATGATATCTTTGTCTTTTATTTCCATATCCTGGTTTTTAGGTGGATTGGTTTGAGGTGGTGGAGGAAGGTCAAGAGGTGTTAGTTCATCTTCCTCATCTTCAGTCTCCCCCTGAAGATGAGGCTTGAAAAAATAGAAATTTTGTTCATCAAAGGTAACGTCAAAAAAGACGAGAATTTTTCTTGTAGGAGGATGATAACACTTGTAACCTTTTTGGGTAGCTGAATAGCCAATAAATATGCATTTAAGTGCTCTTGGATCTAATTTTCCTCTATTTTGGCTGTGAATATGAATGTAGGCGGTGCACCCAAAGATTTTTTGTGTGAGGTTATGATGGGTTCAAAATTCGAGGTAAAATGATGAAAAGATTTCCATTAGAATTTTGAGTCCAATGGCTGTTGAAGGTAGTCAGTTTATGAGATAAGTTGCAGTTAGGAGAGCTTCTCCCCAATAGGATTTGAGTATATTATAGTCGAATAGGAAAGCTCGAGTGGAGGCTAAAATGTGACCATTTTTCTCTCTGCAACCCCATTTTTGTGGTCGGGTGTGAATGCAGGAGGACTCGTGGATGATCCCTTCACTTTGGAAGTAGGAGGAAAGAGTTTGGTTGAAATAGTCTTTTGCATTATCGGAGTGAAATCTTCTTATTTTCACCCCGAATTGATTTTGGATCATGGTATGAAAAATGGGAAGAATGGTGCTAACATCGGATTTATTTTTTAGGAGATAGATCCAAGAGACTCTAGTGCAATCATCAATGAATGATACAAACCATCGAGCACCAGAGATATTGAGGATTTTTTAAGGTCCCCATATATCACTGTGAATAAGGTAAAAAGGAGTGTGGAAGGAAGTTCTTTTATGTTTGGCTAACTCACAAGTTTCACAATAAAAATGTTTATTTTCTAATTTTTGAAAAAGTTGTTGATACATATGTCTTAGGACATCGAAAGATGGGTGTCCTAACCTATAATGATGAAGCCAAATGGTGGAATTCTTATCAATTAGGGATAACATAGAGTAGCTATTTTTAGGTTTGTTTAGTTCTTCCAAGTAGTACAATTTGGCTTTCTCCTTAGCAAGTACAATCTTCCTGAAATAAGCAATAGGTAGGGTTAAATAAAGCTTGACAATTATGATCTTTGGTAAGTTTTTGTATTGAGATTAGGTTTGTGGATAATTGAGGTACGCAGAGCACATTTTTTAGGGTGAGTGAGGGAGATAATGTTATATCTCCTTGGCCTGCTACCGTGGTAAGAGAACCATCAGCAGTGATGATTTTCTTGTTGCTTGGGCAAGAAGTATAGTTGATGATGTGGTTAGGTGAGTGAGTCATATGGTCTGTGGCTCTTGAGTCAATGATCCATAATTCTTTTAAATAATTTTTAGAGGTACTTAAACTAATAGAAATCGGAAACTTACCTGAGAGTGTAAGTGAGGAAGATACATTTGGTTTTTCAATGGATACCAGGAGTCGTTTCAGTTTATCAATATCTTCTTTATTGAATTCTCCAAGGTTAGGTTGTACTTCTATGGTGGGTTGGCTTGTAGTGTTGTTGGCATGCGACGTGCTCCTTATTTCAGTTTTTTTATTCCACTCCTTACTGGGGGGTTTTCCATATATTTTCCAGCACGTTTCCTTTGTGTGTCTAGATTTTTTGCAATAACAGCACCAAAGTGAGTTTTTGTCTTTGAATTTTGAAGAATCTTTACCTTTCCATGACGATTCTTTGTTCATCACCATTGCTGAGTTTTCAATGACCTTTGGTTCTAACATCACTCCTCGTCGACTTTTCTGCACGGATGAGAGAAATGGTTTCATTGAGTGAAGGCGTCTCCTCTTTATCGAAGATCTGGTCAAATTCTGTATTTAATCCTGTAAGAAAATCATAAACTTTATCTCTTTCAATAAAGTTCTTTAGGAGCGCAACATCTTCCGGACATCTGGTCTCTATGCATTTATAGTGATCAAGTTCTTGCCACATATTTTGTAGAAGGGTGTCATACTCCGTCACGGTCTTACTCCCTTGTTTTGTGCTTCCAATTTTGACTTTAATTTCAAAGATTTGAGCCGCATCATGAGCGTTGGAGAAGGTCTGGCTGACAGTATCCCATATGTCCTTTTTTAGGGTTTAGGGTTTAGGAAAGAAACATAAATGTGTCGCTAATTTTTGGAGTCATGGAATTACACAACCATGACATAATCATGGAGTCTGCTTCATCCCACACCTCGAATTTAGGATCTTCTTCTTTTTGTCCTCCTTCAAGGAGGTGGTGTATTTTCTCTTTCCCTTTCAAGTATGTCTTCATAAATTGAGACTACTTTAGGTAGTTCTTCCTATTTAGACGATATGAAGATTGCATGCTTTGGAGGTCACCTCGTCCCTAGTGCACCATCGACTCAGTTTGGTCAATGCTCTTGGAGGAATTGATTTCTGACATTATGATAGTGATTAAGACTATCTGTATAATTTTGGGTAGCAATGAAGGCTTCCAAAAAAAAATTTCTTGTTCGACAATAAAGGTCGATGATAAAGTTTTTTATTGTTTTTTTTTTGTTTTTGTTTTTGACTAAAAAAGAATTTTTTCCTGGTTTAATAAACCAAACCAGTCGAGCCTTTAAAAAAAGGCTCGGATCAGGACTAGGGCACGGGGTCTGGCTCCTCTCAGTGGAGTCTCGTTCAGCTTCGTTGCTTCATGTTCGCTCCTTCGGCTCGTTTTTGGCTGTTCGACTTTCCACCTTCGACGACTTTGGCCTTCCTCTCAGATCGGAAGTTTCGCTCCTTCGGTTCGTTCGTGGATGTTTGACTATCCTCCTTCGCCCTGTCGGATCGGAAGTTTGGATCGGGGCTTCAGCTCTGTCACAGCTTCGGTCTTCGGCGTGAGGGTAGTCGTCCGTCCCGGCTTCAGCGTGTGGGGAATCGTCCGTCCCGGCTTTGGCGTGCACGGAGTCGGCAGCGATCAAGTCTTGGATGCTCCGAGCTTTTTCTCTTCCTCCTCCGACGATCTAAAATCGTTCTTCTACGGCAATTAAGGCCGTTGGCTCTGATACCATGTTACAAATCAGAGGTTTGAGAAGAAAAATTTGATTTTTATTATGCAATCTACTCCCTATTTATAGATCTATACAAGGTGTATTGATAAGGAAACAAATAACTCTAAATAATTGCAGAATAATTAGCAATACAATCATTCCTAAATCAACAATCTAACTATGGAAGGAATTAATGCGATCTAGGTGGTCTTCCCACGGATTATTGTTCATAGCCGTGGGATCCTCTTTGGAATGTGAGGCTGAGATTTAACAGTATTTAAGTACTTAGTTTGTGTACCTATCATTCGATTAGTTGTATATTTACAAGTCTTTAGGCTCCATATTGTGTAATTTTCATGTTAAATTCAGTCAAAATTCTTGCAGTCTTCTGTGTCTCCCCCACATATAGAGAATCTGCAGGGAGTATAAGCATGCCCACTATACTAAGAAATACATTTATGGTTGATGTCATGCGGTACTATTGTCGGAATTCTCAAAAAATTCTCATCATGTCAAGAAAAGTGTGCTTGTCATATCTACACGAGAAAATGCATCAAGTAAAATACCCAGCCATGTCACCCACATGGTTGACGAGATTCCTCCTACCATACTTAAAAAATCATGTATGAGGCTCCACTCACATCATCAAACACATCACTAACTGGATCCACCTAAGGCGTCGTGAACATTGCCAACAAGTTTTCTTTTTCATGCTAAGAAAATTGTGTATGAGGTTTCACTCAACTTGTTGAACGCATTGCTAGTGAGGGCCACCGGAGCCGTTGCAAATTTCGCCAATAAGCTTCCACCCGCTATGCTAAGAAAAGCATGTACGGGGCTCCACTCGTCATGCTAAATGAATTGCGAATAGGTTTTGGGGAGTTTCCCGCCGCGTCGCGATTATTGCCGATGAGCTTTCTTATGCACCTCTTATCATCAAATTTCACACACACCCTCTGGTCTTGATTCTCCTCGTCTCTTTGCATTCTGCAGACCTACAACTCTTTGTCTTGAACTTAGTGCAGCATTTGTCAGCTTTGCAACTGGCACATCTCCACACGTAACCAGTGCCAATCCAATCAACACGTGAACTGGAGAACCTAGAATTCATCACCCTAAAACCCTTAGTCAACTTAACCGCTCAAGCACATCTAATTTTGATCTTTTTTCATGCAAAAAATCCTCAGCGCACAAATGCAATAACAAAAACTAGAAAATCTCAACAGCCATTGATCTTTGATCTGGACTTAATTTATAAACGTCTATAGAACTTTGATTTAAATGGAGTTTCAAGACCTATGCATTTGTTGAATATGTTGATCCGACCAAAGTACTCCCTCTATTGATTTTTTATCCGGGTCCACAGAGAGATTTTCTTATTGGTTTAAGTGTCGTCAGCACATACCACTCTTTGATTATGAGAGGAAAATTTAATGTTACCGTCATCCTCTTAAATAGTAGCAGCATGGGCAAAAGAAATAAATATAACAAGGTTTAAATAATAACTTTTTTTAAAAAGTGAAAATAATGCTTGTGGCCCATAATTTGATAACCTCCTCATATATTGATCTTGAATCCTGATTGAGTTTGTAAACCTTTGCGTTCATTTATTCTTTGATTCGGCCCGAGATCATTGATTTGAGTTTAGGGAGATGAATACTTGCCACCAATATTTATAAAACTTAGGTGTAACTTTGTTGTTATTAGCAAGCGGTAGTAATGCCATTGCCAAGCTTCAATGTTGCTGACATACCCGTGACCTCCAACTGAAGGTAGGTGGGGTGTTTCCCTTGGTGCTGAAATCCCCGATGAGAAAAGATAGCTCATAGGGTTGCTATCTGCTATTCTGTAACCCGCACTAAACTACAAGATAATATAAAACATTTTATGAGGGAATTTAAACAAAGATCTATTGCATTAATTTTTAAACTTACCAAAAAAGTAAACAAATAATTTTTTTTTTGTTCATAAGATGCAAACTAGATGAGGGAGATTATTCAAATATATTGGTTCTGAATCAAACATCCACATCTTGTTTTTTATTATAACAAGCTATGTACTGAACAAAATAGATCTAATTATAGAATAACTCATGAATATAAATATAAATTTATACAAATATTTTTGGTGAGGCATTGTACTTTTATTTAATTTTGGCTTGGCTCTAATATGTTTGCTTTGCTTTGAGAAGCAGCTTTGCCCTCAAACCTGATGAAAAGAAATAACAAATAGATAAAGCAAATAATTTCTTTATGTTACATTATATCCATACATTCCATAAAGATTAAAGAAATATTGTATAATGCTTTGCGTAATCTAATTCATCCCCCCAAAAGCTAAATTATGGATCCAAATAATTCAAAAAGTATTCGAGGGGCAAAAGATGTATCGCAGGCTTGCTTAGTATTTATAAATGATGTGTCAACATCAATGATAGTTTCAGTAAATTGATGAATTATATTGGTGTGTTAAAATTTGCGCAAGTATAATCTTAAATCTTCAATAATATTATGTGTGCTGATTAATTATGTCATGTCTAATTATTATGTTAGAGGCTGAACCAAACCATGAAATGTGAACCAGGGTCTCATTTTGAGCTAGAGCTAAGTGTGCGGGTCCAGCACATTGCTTCGATTCCCATATAGAATATGCTTCGAAATGTGTTTTTAATAACATTGCCTTCATGATGGGAAATGCCCTTTTTCCTCCCATTGTAAAAGAACTATGCTTGTTTATCTCAGATTCAACGCCCTTATGATTAAAGACTATGAGAAAGCCGAGAGATGGTCATCAAAGACTTCCATATCTAGCCAATATTGGGTTTGATTAAATTTCTATCTTCTAATGATATCTTTGAGACTTTAAATTTGAATTGCTCTCCATAAAGGATAAATCTGGTGGATCTACTTACTGTGGATCTGTCTAAATTGGAGCCTTTGTAATTATTTGTAATGTGGTTCTTTTAGACTGTCATTTTCAGATTCTTATTGCAGCTGCTTTGTTAAAGAGAGAATTTATTTTCTGATGCTGGATTCAACCCCTCTTTTGCTTGCAATGCTACTCTGCTATTTTTTTACATTTTCTCTTCTATTTTGTGTTTTATTATATTTTAATCCTTGCGTTTTTATTCATGTAGGGTTGGCAGCGCAAGCTTGATCCAGATTACAATGTTATGCAGACGCTTCAGACATTGTTATTCAAAGCTGACTGGGCTGAGTCTCTATTATACACGATTGAAGGGCTAATGGGTTGATTTTTAGTTTTTTTTTTTTTTCACATCAGCAAAAAATTTTGAAAGTTGTAAAAGCCGAAATAGAAGCAGATAGGATAATTCATCTCCAAGTGTCATTTTTTATTTTTTATGTTATTTTTGCAATGCTCTTTTTGGCTATCCATAGAGCCATTCTTTTTTGATGTACCATAATCTGGAAATTAAAAGCAAAGAAACCATGAAAATAGAATCAAATCATCTTCTAATAATTAAGTAACTGCTTAAGTGGTGGTTCGTTGGCCCCCAAATTGTTACAACACGAAATCAGTACTATAATGTAAAATATTATATGCTGTTTCTGCAATGCCGCACAATGTAACCAGTGTTATGCTCATTCTTTTTATCACTCTTTCTCTCAATTTGCTCTCCTTACCCACGCAGGTTTCTGTTTTCTACTCTATGCTCTATTTATTGAACTGACATTACCAACTTTCAGCCTTGAAAATTTGCTTATGGACGTACACGTATATGTAGCAGCTCTTGTTTCATCGTGAGAGCTGCTTCTCCAGTGAGGTAAATCTCAGCCGCCAGTATTCCAGTTCTCATTCTCGAGAGCTCGGTACCTTTAATATGAGCAGCCAGCTTCATATCTGCCCGGGTACTGTAAACCTACATGAAGATCTCTGTGGGCTCCAAAAATTTGGCCCCGGCCTCCCCCTTTAACAATCAGATACGTAGAGGTATGCATCTGGCATATAGTAGCAGCATGAGTTTGGGTATTGGAAGTTGGATATTTAAAATAGAAATTTTCATCATCTTGCATTTAAATCGGATGGTGGGGGAATAAATGATGGACCCAATCAAGATCTCATGGTTCCGTCGTCTCGGGTTATCGTGGTCCTTGGTCTACTTAGTCAGATGAGGTAGTCGACACAACATGACAAAAGAATTCTCGTCGGTAGCCATGAGTTACTTCGTCCAAGGATACCTTGTAGATATAAAGGGAATGTTTTTCAAGGGGATAAATTTGAATCTACCTTAGCTAATAGAGGGCTTTTTGTCCTATCAATCGTATCCTATTGATTCAAATATTAAGGATTTGGTGTCACTTAGGAGCGTATTGGCTCTAATCATAACCGCTAACTCGTGATGTCATTTGACAGCAAAATCATTCGGTTCAGAAGGTCTCGAGTCATAATTGTTTATCCTGCAGTTTCAATTGGCGACAAAATTATCGGTCAGAGAACACGTATCATGTCCTTACTGACAGGAGATTATTTGAGAATTGATTATAGTGATATTTTCGACTAGGCATTAGCTCTATGTGAGCTGAAGTAAATTTTAATTTGTCCACCCTTACAAATTGTTTCGGAGGGTAGATGGATTTTGTTTTAAGCGATTAGATGAATTATTTCAATTTTAAATGATTTTGGAACTTTGAATTCTCTGGTATTTGGGATGACATTTTGAAATATTTAGAATTAATCTTTCTGGTTGAGGTCTGCATTCAACATGATCATCATCAGGGTGTTTGGGGATCATTTTTATTTATGGATTGAACCTTATCGACTCTATTAAGCTGTCGATAGAGGATCGAGCTCGTTATTGGCCTTGCGATTTTGTTAATGAATTTTCTTTATTGGAAACCTTGAAGGCCTTATATGAACGTATAAAATAGATATTCTGGTTGACACCTTGACAATATATATGTTTGATAATTTGAGCTGTGCTGACTCCTATCTATCCATTTAGAAGGATCAGACACGAACTACATTCATTTATGGACCCGCGTAATATACCTAGACATCACGTGTGTACCAATACCACGTTCGACGGGGTTCATGCTGGTGTTTGGGGGTATTTTATAATTATTTGTTGAACATTGTCGACTTCTATTTAACTATTTAGGTGGATCGATTTCAAATTCATTGACCCGCGCAGCATCCCTAGATGTCACGTATGTGAATACATCACACTTGTTGGGGTCCATACGAGTGTTTGGGGATATTTTATAATTATTTATTGAACATTGTCGACTTCTATTAACCTGCTTAAGAAGATCTAGTTCAAATTTATTGACCCACGCATCATCCTTAGATGTTACGTGTATGAATACATCACGCTCGTTGAGGCCTACACGGGTTTTGTGATTGCACTTATCCCTTTTGTGTACCTATGTGTATACAAATTACGGTGCATGTGCGCGGACATTTTTAAAAGATTTAACGCTGGTCAGTTTTATGGGCAACTGTCAATTGAATATAACAATCTATTCAGGAACTTGTACATGCCTTATGATTGCTCCTATTCAAGTTGTGAATCTGGTGTCATAGTGTTGTACTGGTTATCTGCTTGTTTCATACGGATAGACTGTCATGTAATGTTTGTTGCTTTCTGCATATAGCTTATTGTTCACTAATGAATCTTCTGTTATAGCCCGTAGGTGTTTGCATTTACTATAATTCACTTTCATTTTGCTTGTGGGCAACATATTGGATGTACAACAAGTCTTCTACAGAAGCTCGTGGGAACTTGCATTTGTCTCATTCTTTATTCATTTTCTTGGGATCTTTGGTCCATGCAGCGTATATGTTACTACTGCAGGTAAGCAGGTAGATGCATTCAATTGAAATTGACTACAGGATACTGCATTTACTGAAGTCTTTCTATATCTAGCCACAGATGACATGTGGTGCGTACATCTGTATTCGTAGAGAACTCATATGTACTACAGATCTTCTATCCTGGATTGCATGCGAATCAGTGTGCTTGTTTCTATCTTGATGTTGATTGCTGGAGTGTTGTAAAGCAATTGTTTCATCTGCTATATGCCCATCACACCCTTGGCATTTTGATTAGCTTGAATATCTCTAAAATTCATTGAGAACTCTATGTTATTGATTAATTGTAACACATTGTTATCCTTTCAATTTGATCTTCATTTACAAGAAGGTTATTGTGTTCGTTGCATGCCGAATTCTTCTGCTTAAAGGGGACATATGTATCTACTTGCACAACATATTCATAGGTGAGTTATGTTCGCTACAACTCCCTCATTCATCTTTGTTGATGACTCATTGAATTCATGGCACACGAACTTCAATAATCTACAAGAGACTGATGTGTTCATTTGTAGATTGTTGTTGACTATCAGTTTGATTACAGTCATTGCTAATTCCCCACATACATTTGTCAGCAACTTACTACGTTCACCATATGATTCCTTTCAATGTTCGTAGGGAACTGTTGCATTTGTACACAAGTTGGTTTTCACTGATTAGAGGGACTTCATAGTATTCGTGGTATATTTCTGATAGCCATTATAAATCATCCCTTCTAATTATAGTTTGGATATTGCATGCATGGAAGATCCCCCATGATGAATCATAGGGACTTATAAATATTACTAATGTGTTGTATTCCGCTTATAGGTGGCATGCCACATGTCTTGTAATTCTTACTAAATGTTGCTTAAGAATAAATTGGATCCAACACTATGAATCGATTGGCATGGTCCAAAAGCCCACATTATGGCTTTGTAGTCAAGTCATGCCCTTCATAGATTTTTTTATCAGTTGTAAACAAGTTGAACTTGCAAGTTCTTTATCCTAAAAAATATTCTTTTTATTCATTTTTGCCTATCTTATATGTCATCTTTGATTAGTGTTAATCATGGCAATGAATTCATGTAATCTATTAAGAGAATCATATCATAACAAGAATCTGATTTGTTGTCCACAATTCATCACTAATTGGAAACAAGTAGTATTTGCAAGTCTCTTATTCACCTCAAGTTTCACAGGTGTTCTTTTGCATTTAATTTTGGACTCCTTTATGTTGCAAATTCTCTTCTCACGATTGATGTACATCGCACTCATCTTGTCCCCATAAATATCTGCAGTGATTTGTGCAAGATTTATGTCCACCTTCATAATTAAGTGTAGGCTATTTTCCTTCGCATGCAATGATTTTCCTATTTGCTCTTTGTTATTTATTTGAAAGTCTAGAACTTGCCACTTAGGACCTTATATCTCAGCATCTTTGTTTGATCATCAATCCAAGGATAAAAAAATCCAAGGATAAAAAATTCTGTCATGTGAGTTAAAGTTCAAGCTCCATTTGATTTCTTTTTAATTGTCCAAGCTTTGAGTCATTTATTATTCATGCATGGGGAAACTCACATTATTTCTTAGAAGCAAGTGACATTGGGTTTTTTGTTAAACGATATTCCCTCGAATGCTTCAAATTATCATTTAAGACTTTACACCTTAATTTAAATATGTTTTTATAGCATTGAAGTCTAGTTCCCTATTGTCCAAATCAAGTTCAAGTTTGAACTCACAAGTCTTTTGTGCAGTTCAAGTTCCAAATTGAGATCGTCGTCATTTGATTCAAGTCTTGGTCTTCTGTATGCGTTCAAATCTTCTTATTATTTCGTTTAGTTCAAATTTGAATCAAATTCTTCTCGATTGAGTTTGATTTAAATGTTTTTGCTCATTTATTCAAGTTTTGAATTTAGTTCATTTGATGCTCAAATAAATGTCCAAATAAAGTCCCATGTTCTTCTTTTTGTCTAAGTTTTGTACACTTTCAGTCTAAATTTTGGCAGCCTCCCGACGTCTCCCCTTTTTAGGGAAAAACTATATGAGTCTAGGGCTTCCCACCACGCTAATAAATATGTGTATGATAAGTGTCCTTAGACATAATGACCATGTCTTCATTCCGACCACGTTAATAAAAGCATGTATGGGGCCTTGGAGAGTATCTATTTGAAAGCGTATTTATTTCCATGCATACGGATACTTAAAAGTAACTCCATCTCGTCGTAGGCATCGCACCGAGTTTTCATCCCACCACGCGCAATAAAAGCATGTATATGTGATTTTCGATGCACCACGAACGCCTAAATGTGATTTTTGGATCACCAGCTTCGTTGTTAGCACCACAACGCACTTCCTCCCACCACGCTAACAAAAGCGTGTATATGTAGTTATTTTGTCGCGCTGCAAGCGTCAAAGGTAGGCTCTCGAAGTTCTATGTTTGGAGGGTTTATACCTCGGGAATCAATGAGGTGGTGACATGTAGATCGAGGTAAGAGATGAGAGCAACCTTCTTTCTTTTCCCTTGTAATAATTGTAATTAATCTTTATTTAATTATAACTAATTATAATTAATAGTAACTAGTTATAATTAAAAATAATTAATTGGAATTAATAATAATTAATCATAAAAAATTATAATTGTAATAATTAATCATAATCAATTTTAATTAATTATAGTTAATTTTATTAATTAACTATAATTAAAACAAAGATTAATTATAATTAATTTTACTTAATTATAATTAATTATTATCAATATAATTAAATATGATTAAAATAATTAATTACAATAAATATTAATTAATCATAACTAGCTATTATTAACAATAATTAAATGTAATTAAAATAATTAATTTTAATTAGTTTGAAAAAGTAGGATTTAGAGAACAGTTAAATCCATCAACAATTAAATCTTATATATATATATATATATATATATATATGAAGAATCGGGAGGTCAGAGGCGTTCTAGTTTGGGTGCTGAGGTTGAAAGATAAGCTATGGGGTTGCTGTAGTTGGCAGGTATGGAAGTAGATGCGATGGGGGGATGCGGAGCTTGGTCGTAGGTGTTGTCGGAGAGGGACTCGGCAGAGGAAGCTCGCAGGAAGAAGTCGAAGGGCTTGTAGATTTTGAAAGCTGGTGTCGTGAGAAGGAAGATGAAGTTTCATCCCATCGTCGTATTTAACGACTCAAGCGATCGAATGGACAACTGCAAGCGGGAATGGGCAGCTGACATCGCGTCGTTTGTATAGATATGGGTCAGTGTTTGTGTAGAAGATTTGAGCGAGGATTTGGGGCAAATTTTGATAGAGGTATGCATTTCTTTATTATTTCATTTTTTTTGTTTTATTATGCAGTAGGGGTTAATAAATGCCTCCCAGCAAATATGATTCACGTCTAAAGCAAACCATATTTGTTGTATGTTAATTGACCTTATAGGTATCTAGATATTTACTCTAGATGTCACACAGAGGTTTTCATTTAGCAGATCTCCAAAAACTTGCTTGGGTGTCATGCTAAGATTTTCATTATATAGATCTTCAAGAATCTATCTCTGTGCCATTATAGATCATTAAATGTATTTGCAGTCAATATAATTAATTTTACTTAATTATAACTAATTATTATTAATATAATTAGATAGGATTAAAAATAATTAATTACAATAAATATAATTAATCATAATTAGCTATTATTAATAATAATTAAATATAATTAAAAATAATTAATTTTAATTAGTTTGAAAAGGTAGGATTTAGAGAATAGTTAAATCCATCAACAATTAAATCCTCTACTTTCCTCTCTTGCAATGTATTGTTTGGCGATAGGATTTAAGTAGGAATTAAGCAGGATTTAGCTCAAGATTTATACAGGATTTGAGTAAGATTTAGGCTAGTTAAATACTATGTTTCCTCTCTTTGGTTTAGTGGTTATGTGGAATTTGGCCGACGTAGTGCGGAATGAGAGTAAGTTTCCTTCACAGTGAGTGAGCTCCCTTTTTTACTTCGGACTTGACAGTCAGAATGTCGTTCGAAGAAGCGAAGTCAATCGACAACAAAGAAGCCGATGAAGTGCTTACAAGGAAGAAGGATGGTTACTTTGGCAATGAGCAAACTCCCATTATTGCTTCCGATCCAAATGGAAGGGAATGTCATTGAAGGCACGGAGATTTTGATCTCTCTCTCTCTCTCTATATATATCTCTCTCTCTCTCTCTCTCTCTCTCTCTATCTAGTTCGAAAGAATCAGGAGCTTAGAGGCATTATAGTTTGGATGTTGAGGTCGAAAGGTAGGACATGGGGTTGCTGTGGTTGGAGGGTATGGAGATAGATTTGATGGGGGAATGTGGAGCTTGGTCGTAGGCATTATCGGAGAGGGACTCAACAGAGGATGGTCACAAGAAGAAGTCGATGGGCATGTGGATTTCAAAAGCTAGTGTCGTGAGAAGGAAGAGGAAGTTTCATCCCATCATCGTATTTAATGACTCAAACGATCGAATGGATAGCTGCACGCGGGAATGGGCAGCTGACATCACGTCATTTGCAAAGATATGGGTCATCGATTGTGTAGAAGATTTGAGCAGGGATTTGGGGCAGATCGTGACAGAGGTATGCATTTCTTTATTATTTCATTTTGTTTATTTTATTATAGTGTAGAGGTCAACAAATGCCCTCCAATAAATGTGGATCACATCTAGAGCGAACCACGTTTGTTGTATGTTGATTAACCTTGTGAATATCTAGATATTTGCTCTAGATGCCATACAGATGTTTTCATTTAGTGGATCTCTAAAAGCTTACTTGGGTGCTGAGATTTTTATTTTGTAGATCTTCAAAAGTCTATCTCTATGATATTATAGATTTTTAGATGCACTTGTAGTCAATAATATGGTTGACATGTTGGTTCTTGTCAAGTATAAATCCATGGGATAGTGATAAAGTACTTCATACTCAGGTCCCTAAAGCATTTCTTTATAGATTGTTGCTAGTGGATAGCATTGTCACCTTGTACTCTTCTCTTTTAATACTACCGTCACTTAGTTTTCAACATTTTTTCATATGTTCAGCAGTATACTTTGCTACAATCATGCATAGATGTAATATTTCTACCATATATTTGTTGATATTGTTCAAGATTTATCTGAATTTTTCAAATTCATCAACTGGTGGGACTTTGCTTTCTCTTATACTGATTGTATCTTGCTAATTTTTTTTTTTTTTGAAAGAAATGCTAATATGGCATTAAAAACAAACAAGAAGCAAATAAAAACTACTCAAGTCACACCTAAAGAATCGCATTCCTCCTTCAAGCAATACAAGAAAAAAGGAGGAATCAAACCATCATTAAGATCTTCCCACAAAAAAGATCTATCAAAAGCAAAATTAGCACAAATATCCTCTAATTTGCTACCACTTCTACTAGAAAAAGAAAACACAATTTGTTTAAACTCTAGCAAGAAAGCCAAATTATCATCAATCATTCTACTAACCTTCCAGCTCTTGACCGAATTTTGAAGCAGTTTAATGATATTGAAGTTGTCCCCTTCGATGATAACTCCTTGAGTTTCGAACATCAAATCGTGGACCAAATTTTTCAGAAACAAAACAGCTAATAACTCCATTTGTGCAATGTCCCAATGCAAGAACTGAACTCTAAAAGCAACCAAGAATCTTCCTTTCTCATCTCTAGCAACGCCGCCAATTCTAGCTAAATTATTCCTCTTGAGAGCTGCATCCACATTTATCTTTATCCACCCGGGAGGAGGAGGATGCCAAGGATAAAACAACAAACGCTAGTTGGCATCCCAGTTATCCGGTTGGAAATTTAAAAAATTACTCCTTACAACAAAGGAAATAGCATTTGCAGCAATGGTATTGTCAGAATCATCATTTTCACCATGAAGCAACTTGCATCTACTCTTCCAAACAAGACATGCGGCTGTACAGTAAATAATTGCAAGGAGAGTATTCTTTCCCACGTACCTCTGAAGACCTTCCAGGCATTTGAAAAATCTATCAAATACCGAAACCAGAACTCCCTAACTATTCAGTAAACAGACCACTTTCCGGAACTTAGAACATCTTCCTATTATATGGCTGTTATCCTCTTCCTCTTCACAGCCCCTCGGACACCCTGGAAAGGTGCTTAACCTCCTTCTCATAAGAAAAGTATTAGATGGAATAGCATTATTACAAAGTCTCCACCAAAAAAGTTCAATTTTTGATTTTAACTTAAGTATTTTCATCCAATTCCAATGAGCAATCTCCTCCTCATGAACCATAGCAGCTTCAAAGGACATGGTAGTAATGGATTTCCCAGAAAATTTACCTTTTAATTCCATGAGATCTGAATTCCTGCCATCAACAATTGGAATTTTTGAAATGATATTCAGCATCTGACCCCCAAATACAACTTGTAGTTTGTCCAAATTCCATTGACCATTAGAGATGAATTTAGATTGAAATCTGAATTATCCTGTATATTAACAAATGTAGGCTAGTTAGCAATGCATTTGTCTAAAATCCATGAATCATACAGCTAATTGATAGATTTTCCATTGGAAACATTCAATCTAACAATGTTTTTAAGATATTTAGCTCCCATAGTAATAATTTTCCAAGTAGGTGAACACCCTTTCTTCACTGGGACCGACCACACATCTTCTGCATACTTTGCTCTCAGAATTTGGTTCAATAAAGAGTTCGGTTGCATGCAAAAATTCCATGCAAATTTGGCCCGTAGAGCACCTATCTTAGAAACTGCTGAGAATAAGCCTCTACCACCTTCATTCTTCGGCTTATAAAGCAAATCCCAAGATGCATAATGTAGTCCAGCATTACCATTATTTTTACTCCATAATAACCCTCTACACATCTTATCAAACTCCTTTAGAATGCTCAATGGAACTAACAAAAGAGTTGATAAAAATAAAGGTAAAGAGAGGAAAGCTGATTTACTAAAACCAATTTACCTTCCAACGAAATACATTTCTTACCCCATGCTGATTGTATCTTGCTCAAACATGCTTTTTGCTGATGAAACATTCAATTACAAAGGATATTACATTCTTCCCTCCTTTATCTACATTTTAGGAGAAATTTTAAATATTTATTTGGGAATATCAGCATGCGGTGTGATGTCGACCTAAATAAATATTTAAAATGCCCCTAGTCTTTAGGGACATTTGCAAATGTCATTCAGGATGCTTCTTTTCATATCTTTAGCTTGAGCTTGAGATTTTGGTTCCTTCTACTCTATGCTTTATGCTGCATATATTGGTGGAGAATTATCTGATTTGTCTTTACTGACTTGTCAGGTGATTTTTGTACCTTATGTCCTATACTTCTTTCTTTGGCGGGCTTGATGGAATGTATGCCGAAGACCTAAAACTTTTAGGTTTATATTAGGTCAGTGGTGAGAAGTCATCGGTCTACAGCTTTGTGAATAACAGACTTGTTGATGACAAGATCCTCTTAGTTCAGCTTTAAGCTTTTCATGAACTTTGGGATAATTTTTTTGGTCCTTTGCTTTGTGCGTTTAGTAGACTTGCTGAAGAAATATTCCTTTAATCCTCACTTTGTGGTTTATAAATTTGTTGAATAATTTATAGGTTTTAGATTCGGTTGATAGTGTCAAATGTGGGTAGTATCTCGATCCTTATCCACTTGAGGAGACTTTAATTTAAGTCACTTGAGTTTATCATATTAGGAGAGCTAGGATTTAATAGCTCTTTGTCCTCTGATTTCTGAGATGGGGGTTCCTCTACTACTTCCTTTATTATGGCGTGTTGAGTAGACAGAGCTGCCAGCGATCCGGTCATATTTGGGCTTATTCGATCTGACCTCTTACACCTATTTAGGCTTTCGATTTGAGCTATAAGAAATACACTTCCCAATACTGAATCTACAAAAGTTAGTAAATTTAGAGTCCTCCTTTGTGGTTAAAGCTTTGGAGCCTACACATATTTGGTAGTTGCTCGTGACTCCTTCCCACTAAAACTTTATTTCTCTTGTCAATTAGGAGAATTTAGTTGACTACATCAACTTGGACTTGTCGAGTTAAATTGACCTTCGTACTTCCTACAGTCCCTACTAACAGGTTAACGAAGTGGAGGTTCCTCTACTATGGCCTTTCTTGTGGTGTGCTAAGTAGATGGAGCTGTCAGCAATCCAACTATATTTGAGCATGTTAGATCTTGCCTTTTACACCCTTTTAAACCTTAAGTTTCGGGATGTTGAAAGACTTTAAGTTAATCAGGCTCAATTTATTGAAGTGCATAGTCACAAAAGCCTCTTTCTTTTCTTTTAAATCTTAGTATGTTAGAGAATGTGGTGTCTCAAATTTTTGAAAGATCACATGCATATACTTTAAAAAAGAATTCGTTGATAGAAAATTTTTTTGCATCCTTTCATATGAGGGAATATTTATGTTGATGATTTTAAATATTTATTGGGGGGCATCGGCATGCAACACGATGTAGACCCGAATAAATATTTAAAATGCCCCTATCTTACAGGGATATTTTATAATAGAATAAATTTAGGATTTTATGATTTTAACTATTTATATGAGGATCTCAGCGCATAACACAATGTCGACCCAAATAAATATTTAAAATGTGCCTATCTTGCAGGGAGATTTTGGATAGGCTTTATATTTTAAAATTTTAAATATTTATTCGAGATCTCGGCAAACAGAGTGATGTCGACCTGAATAAATATTTAAAATACCCTAGCCTTGTGTGGGGAATATTGAAATGCATTCTTTCTACATAAGAGAATTTCAAAATATAAATATAAAGATGCATTGACAAATATGCATATAACACTTTGATCAGTGTATATTACATCAGGAATGAAACTTTTATACATGATATTTCTTTAAATATTGGCCATTGATTTGAGTCATAGGCCTCTAGCGTTCTGATCAATTAACTGATAAGATCCTCCTTAAAATACCTTCTCGATGATAAAGAGGCCCTCCCAGTTGGATATAAATTTGCCAATAATTTTTTGGTGTGAGACATATGGTCTTCTCAACACCAAGATTAATTCCTCTTTTTTGAATTAATCGATGACGCACCATTCGATCAAATAATTTTGTCATTCTTGCTCGGTTGATTTTTAGGTTTTGTTGAGCTTGCAGTCTAACTTTATCGAGTGTGTCGAGGTCTTCCATTCATAGGTGAGTATTTTTCTCTTGAGTGAGATCATTCTGGATTGTTATTTGGAGTGATAGTAGTTCAACTTCAAGTGATAATACTACTTCAACTACGAACATCAACGAATAAGGAGTGGCTTTAGTTGGCATTTTGTAGGTTGTATGATGTGCCTATAGTGCCTCTGCCATTTTAGTATGTCAATTTATTTTATTCTTGGTGAGGATCTTCTTCAACAGTTTCACCAATGCCTTGTTGAAAGCCTCTACCAAGCTATTTGCTCTTGGATTGTATATTGACGAATATTGCCAATCAATTTTATGTCGATAAATAAACTCATAATTTTTTGTAATCTTAAATTAGATACCGTTGTCTGAGATTATGCGGTGTGACACACCAAATCTATAGACGATGTTATGGGTGAAGAAGTTGTTCACATACTCGAACATAACTTCTTTGAATTAAGCCGCTTCTCCCCCACCCCCCTAGAAAAGTAATTTGTTGCTATGAGAATAGATTTATTGGCCTGATTATATTTATACCCCAGCATTCAAATGGCCAAGATGCTACTGTAGGGTACAGTGTATTTAGAGATTGATGTATAACATCACAGTGGATATAACATTCATGACACCTTTTTGCGTGGTCAATACAATCTCTTACCATTGTCTGTCAATAGTACAATCTCTTACCATTGTCATAACCCATATTTTTAATTTTAGCAGTCAAATTGGGACCTAACTGATGTACTCCACAAAGCTCTTTGTGGACTTCTACTACCAACCTATCAGCTTCCTTGGTCCCTAGGCATCTCAGCCATATTTAATCAAAAGCTCGACTGTACAATATTTCATTGACAAACGCATATCGTAATGCTTTCTTCCAAATTTGTGTGGCCATAAATTTATCTATTGAGAATTTACTTTCTTTAAAATATTTGATGAATGGTTGTCTCCAGTCATCTTTTACTTCAACATCTAAGCAATGTAACCATGATTCTTAAGCTTGACTAGCTTTATGTCTCTTGGCTACATGATATTCTTCAGGATAATTTTTCATAATGATATAGTATAGAGGTTAAGAGTAAATCAAAATTGTATCTCGCTGTCTTGAATCTGGTACTTCTTCTACCTTTAGGAATTATAACATAGTGGGCTCTAAGACTCTACAGATGTAAACTCTAATGAATATAGGCCTCTCCTCATTGGTATTCGTCATTTTCTTGGCCAATTTGGCCAGACAATCTGCTTTGTTATTTTGACCTCAAGGAACTCAAGATATTTTAACACTCAGCACCTATTTTAAAAGCTCGAGAGCTCACCAGTGGTAGTGGGATAATTCAAGTTTGCAAATCTTATAAATGCCCAAGACTTAATTTATCACAAGTTGAGAATCGCTAATGATTTAGAGATTTTAAATTCTGATATTGATTGCAATATCTAGTCCTGCTATTAGAGCTTCATATTAGGCTTCATTATTGGTCCAAGGTTCAATCAAACTGAATGAAAATCTCATTATGCCTCCCTTATGGGCTATAAAAATGAGACCAATTATTGCTCAGGCCCTTACAAGATTTGGAGGTCGGGTAGGTTTAATTGATGATCCCCTGTCGAAATACATCTTCCAAAGGGATTTTTCATTCTTTTTTACCTACATTATTTGATCATCAAGCAAATCATTATTGAGTGGAGAGTTTACTAGGAATGGATGTGCGACGAGAAAATCTGCCAAAGCTTATCCCTTAACCGCATTCTGTGGCATGTATGTGATATAAAATTATAGTAACATTACTGCCCACCTGGCTAAATGACCTGTCAATGCTTGTCTTATCATCAAGAACTTTAGTGGATCGATCTTTATTATCAACATAATCTTATGAGAAAGCATATAGTGAAGGAGTTTCAGGACTGCAAAGATCAACGCGAGAGGATGCTTCTAAATTAGCGAATAATAAATTTCTACTCCAATCAGTCTCCGACTGATGTAATACAGTGCATTTTTTTTTCTTCTTCATTGTGTTGGGCTAATAATACTCCGAAGGACTCTTCTAGTATTGTCATGTACAGTATAAGAGGCTTCCCCAAAATTGGCACTACAAAAATGGACGGGTTTAATATGTATCTTTAATACTATCGAATGCTTCCTAACACTCTTCATCTCACTTTAAATGAACATCTTTTTTCATTAATTTGGAAAATGGCCGGCACCTACCTGACAGATTCAATATAAATTATTGAATGAAAGCTAGTTGTCCATGCAAGAATGAAGCTGGCCAAGATTTTTCGGGAGGCCGCATCTCTATGATTACTTTGATTTTATTGGGGTCGATCTCAATTACTCTATGGCAAACAACGTACCCCAAGAATTTACCGGAAGAGACATTAAAGATGTATTTAAGAGGGTTCATCTTTAGATCAAACTTTTTGATTCTCTCAAATATGATCCTCGGGTCATTTAAGTGATCATTGTGGTCCATGCTCTTAAAAATTAGGTCGTCTATATAACACTTGACCTTCTGATATATTAATTCATCAAAGATATGTGTCATTACCCGTTAGTAAGTGGCACCAGCATTCTTCAGGCCAAAGGGCATGACTGTATAGCAAAAAAGGCTGATGAGCATTCTGAATGATGTGTGCTTTTCTTCTTCAGGTGCCATCTTGATTTGATTGTAATCCGACGATCCATCCATAAATGACAAAATATCGTAGTTAGATAATTTATTCACTAGTAGTTATGACACAAACAGCGAAAGTCATCTTTTGGGCATATCTTATTTAGGTTCCAAAAAGTGATATAAATGTGAATATGGTTGTTCTTCTTTTTGATAGGGATGATATTGGTGATCCAATCAATATATTTTTCTTTACGAATGAAGCATGCCTCTATGAGCTTATTGGTTTTGATAATCACTTATTCTTAAATCTTCAATCTCATTCTCCTTGGAGCTTGCTTAATGGGTGTCGCATTTAGTTTGATGGCCAATATGTGAATTGCTACATTAAGGGATAAGCCGGGCATCTCAACATATGTATAGATAAAATAATCCCTGAATTCACATAGAAGCTTTTTTATTTCTTCTTGTGTCTCATCGCAACGAAGAGAACTAATAAAAGTTGGGTGAGGGTCCTCCTCAGTTCCCAAGTTAACTTCTTTTAGCTCTTCGATAGTGGCTACGTGCCCACCATCTTCTAATTCTTCTGGTGTAGGATTGGCTTCTATGAGTTTATCATCATAGATATCAACTTTGTACATCTCCTCCTCATCATCGTTATTAGATTTGATTTCCTCGCCTATGATTGTTCGATAAATCTCCTTCAAGAGGTATTTTGGCTTGATGAATCTAATATATTTATACACAATTATATCCTTCTGTCATAATGGATGCATATTCCTTTCATACTAGAGGCTCAGGCATGTATGAAGCTGTCATTTAGTGGTAGGAATATTGATTTTCTTTCATAACATTCTTTGAAAACCTTTGGTATTAAACCTAGGTAGCCTCATATGTAGTAACTCTTCAGAATCGAGGAGCATACAATGCAAATCATGATTCTCTTCTTCGTGCTTTCCCATGGAATATAGTATGTTCCCTAGCACAGTCTCTTTTTTAAGAGGAGGAAGATAACGGGTGGTGAGTTCTTCAACCTTATATACCTCATGCAGAATAATTTCTTTAGTGTTGTAGGGGAACATACGTGACTACGAGTATGGTATATGAGATCGATAGGCTGCCTATTCTTTTGGAGAATACACCATGCACCGTGTTCATGTAGATAGAATCGTAATCATAATCGTCATTTGAATATTCAACCACTCTACTCCATTTGGTCGTAGATTGGTATACTCTTCGAGATTTGGTAGGAGTGACATCATCTTCATTAGTATCACTCCCTAGATGAGGTACGTGTTTTTTTTTCTTTGGGAATGGTCGATGCTTTGGGAAGAGTTATGTTGTCTTCTTTCTCCCCATATGCTTCTTCTCACCTTCCTATTTGGGTAGCTTTGTAACCTTTGAATTTGATGCCTTAGCCTCAAGGGAGCTAGACGGTTTTAGCTTATTTAGCATGAAGTATCTGGCATCTTAATATATTGTTACTTCATGGACTATAAATGGCTGAATATCTCTAAAGATTTTGAATTCTTCTCCATTCCTGAGATACTTCATACACTGGTGCAGTGTCGGCAGGACAACATCATATTCATATAACCAGGGCGACCTATTAGTGCCTTTAATAAAGTATCAGCAGCAATTACATGGAACTTGGATTCTATATGAAGGTCTCCAAATAAAAAGAGGGAGTATAAATAATCCAAGAATCTTCTGCCCTTTCTCGCTAAAGCTATACACCATTAGCTTATCTAGCCTGAGGTATTCCACATCGAGGCAGTGATCTCAATACTCCAAGGCTCATAAGATTTATGGAAGATTCGAGATCAATCAGGATCTGACTGATTATCAATTCATTTCTCTCTGCAGTAACATATAAAGAGCGGTTATTATCTGCTGTTCTGAGAATCATGTCCTCTTCGGTGAAGGTAATGAACAACTCGTTAGGCTTGTCATTATAGATTTTTAGATGCACTTGTAGTCAATAAACGGTTGAGATATTGGCTCTTCTTAAGTATAAATCTAAGGGATAGTGATAAAGTGCTTCATACTCAAGTCCCTAGAGCATTGCTCTGTAGATCGATGCTAGTGGATAGCATTATCACATTGTACTCTTCTCTTTTTATACTACCGTCACTTTAGTTTTTAACATTTTACATATGTTCAGCGGTCTACTTTGCTTCAATCATGTGTAGATGTAATATTTCTACATTATAGTTATTGATATTATTCAAGATTTATCTGAATTTTTCATATTCATCAATTGTGGGACTTTGCGTTATCTTATATTGATTGTATCTTGTTCAAATTATGCTTTTTGTTGATGGCACATTTAGTTTACAAAAGGATATTACATTCTTTCCTCCTTTAACTACATTTTAGTAAAAAAAATTAAATATTTATTTGGGAATATAAGCACGCGAGGTGATGTCGACCTAAATAAATATTTAAAATGCCCATAAACTTTAGGGACATTTGTAAATGTCATTCAGGATGTTTCTTTTCATAAATTTAGCTTGAGTTTTGAGATTTTGGTTCCTTCTGCTCTATGCTTTATGCTGCGGATATTGGTAAAGAATTATCTAAATTGTCTTTTACTGACTTATCAGGTGATTTTTGTACCTTCTAACCCATTCTTCTTGCTTTGTCGGGCTTCATGGAATATATGCCAAAGACCTAAAAACTTTTAGGTTTATATTAGATCAGTGGTGAGAAGTCATCGGTCTAAGGCTTTGTGAATAATAAACTTGTTGATGACAAGATCTTCTTAGTTCTGCTTTAATCTTTTCATGAACTTTGAGATAATTTCTTTCGTCATTTGCTTTGTGCATTTAGTGGACTTACTAAATAATTTTTTTTAAAATCATTGCTTTGTACTTTATGGATTTGTTAAAGAATTTACAGGTTTTGGATTCAGTTGATAGTGTCAAATGTGGGTAGTATCTCGATCCTTAACCACTTAAGAAGACTTTAATTTGAGTCACTTGAGTTCATCAGATTAGGAGAGCTAAGATTTAATAGCTCTTCGTCTTCTGGTTTCTAAGATGCGGGTTCCTCTACTATGTCATTTCTAATGGCGTATTGAGTATATGAAGCTGCCAGTGATCTGACCATATTTGAGTTTATTTGATTCGACCTCTTACACCCATTCAAGATTCAGACTTGAGCTATAGGAAATGCGCTTCCCAATACTGAATCTACTGAAGTTAGTAAATTTGGAGTCCTTCTTCGTGGTTGAAGATTTAGTGCCTACACACATTTGGTAGTTTCTCATGAATCCTTCTCACTGGAACTTTGATTCTCTGATCAATTAGGAGAATTTAATTGACTACAGCTACTTGGACTTATTGAGTCAAATTGACCTTCGTACTTCCTACAGTCCCTACTGACAGGTTAATGAAGTGGGATTTCCTCTACTATAACCTTTCTTGTGGTGTGTTGAGTAGATGGAGATGTCAGCGATCTAACCATATTTGGGCATATTAGATTTGGCCTTTTACACCCTTTTGAAACTTAAGCTTCAGGGTGTTGAAAGATTTTAAATTATTCTGGTTCAATTTATTATAGTACATAGTCTCAAAAGTCTTTTTCTTTTCTTTTAAATATTGGTATGTTGAAGAAGGTGGTATTTCAAACTTTCAAAAGATTACATGCATATACTTTGAAAAAGAATTCATTGATAGAGAAAAATTTTGCATCCTTTCATATGAGGAATATTTATGTTAATAATTTTTAATATTTATTCAGGGATCTCGACATGCAGCGTGATGTCGACCCGAATAAATATTTAAAATGTCCCATGCCTTACAAGGACATTTCATAATAGAATAAATTTAGGATTTTAAGATTTTAACTATTTATATTGGGATCTCAGCGCATAGCATGATGTCAACCCAAATAAATATTTAAAATGCTCTTGTCTCGCATGGAGATTTTGGATAGGCTTTATATTTTAAAATTTTAAATATTTATTCAGGATCTTGGCATATAGAGCGATGTCGACCTGAATAATTATTTTAAATACTCCCAGTCTTGTGTGGGGAATTTTGAAATGCATTCTTTCTATACAAGATAATTTTAAAATATAAATATAAACATGCATTGACAAATATGCACATAATACTTTGATCAGTGTATATTACATTAGATATGAAAATTTTATGTGTGATATTTCTTTAAATATTGGTCATTGATCGGCGGCATAAGCCTCTGGCCATCTAAATGGATTAACTGATAAGCTCCTTTTTTAAATACCTTCTCAATGATAAAGGGGCTCTCCAGATGGATATAAATTTACCACAAATTTTTGTGGGACAAATGGGCTTCTCAACACCAGGATCAATTCCCCTTCTTTGAATTGATCGATGACGTACCATTCGATAAAATAATTTCATCATTCTTGCTCGGTATATTTTCAAGGTTTATTGAGCTTGCAGTTTAACTTCATCGAGTGTGTCGAGCTATTTCAATCGTAGGTGAGCATTTTTCTCTTGAGTGAGATCATTTTGGATTGTTACTCGGAGTGATGATAGTTTAACTTCCAGTGGCAATACTTCTTCAATTCCGAACACCAATGAATAAGGAGTGTCTTTGATTGGCATTTTATAAGTTTTACGATACGCTCATAGTACCTTTACCATTTTAGTATGTCAATCTCTTTTATTCTTGGTGAGGATCTTCTTCAATAGTTTCATCAATACCTTAGTTAAGGCATCCGCTAAGCTATTTGCTTTTGGATTGTATATTGATGAATATCGCCAATGAATTTTATGTCGATCAATGAACTCATAAATTTTTGTACTCTTGAATGCGATGTTATTGTTTGAGATTATGCGGTGTGGCAAACCAAATCTATGGACAACATTATGGGTGAATAAGTTGATCACATGCTTGGACATAACATCTTTGAATAGAGCTGCTTCTACACCCCTATAAAAGTAGTTTGTTACTGCTAGAATAAAGCGATGCCCACTGATGACGATAGATCTATTAGCGTGATTATATCTATACTCCAGCATTAAAATGGCTAGGATGATACTGTAGGGTGCAGTGCATTTAGAGACTGATGTATAATATCATTGTGGATCTAACATTCATGGCACCTATTTGCTTGGTCAATACAATATCTTACCATTGTCTGCCAATAGTAACCCATCTTTTTAATTTTAGCTGTCATCTTGGGACCTGACTGATGTGCTTCATAAAGTTATTCGTGGACTTCTACTACCACCCTATCAACTTCCTTGGTCCCTAGGCATCTCAGCCACATTTAATCAAAAGCTCGACGATACAATGTGTCGTTGACATACGCATATCGTAATACTTTGTTTCAAATTTGTGTGGCTAGAAATTTATTTGTTGGGAATTTACTTTCTTTGAAATATTCGATGAATGGTTGCCTCTAATTATCTTTTACTTCAATATCTAAGTAATATAACCACAATTTTGATGGTTGACTAGCTTTACGTCTCTTGGCTACATAATATATTTTAAGATAAATTTTTATAATGATATAGTAGAGAGGTTGAGAGTCAATCGGAATTGTATCTCGCTGGCTTGAATCTGGTACTTCTTCTACCTTTGAGAATTATAACCGAGCGGGCTCTAACATCCTATTGATATAAACTCTAATGAATATAGGCCTCTCCTCATTGGTATTCACCATTTCATTTGCCAATTTGGCCATGCAATCTGCTTTGTTATTTTGACCTCAAGGAACTTGAGCTATTTTAACACTCGCCACCTATTTCAGAAGCTCGAGAGCTCGTCGATGGTAGTGGGCCAATTCAAGTTTGTAAATCTTATTAATGCCCAAGACTTAATTTATCACAAGTTAAGAATTGTCGAAGATTTAGAGATTTTGAATTCTAATATTGATTTTAATATCTAGTCCTACTATTAGAGCTTCATATTAGGCTTCATTATTGGTCCAAGGTTTAGCCAAACAAAATGAAAATCTCATTATGCCTCCCTTTGGTACTATAAAAATGAGACTGATGCCAGCTCGAGCCTTACAAGATTTGGAGGTCGGGTAGGTTTAATTGATGATCCCCCATTGAAATAAATCTCCCAAAAGGGTTTTTCATTCTTTTTGACCTGCATGATTTTCTCATCGGGCAAATCACTATTGAGTGGAGAGTCTACTGAAAATTGATGCGCGGCGAGAAAATTTGCCAAAAAGCTTGTCCCTTAACCACATTTTATGGCATGTATGTGATATAAAATTCAGTAATATTACTACACACATGGCTAAATAACCTGTCAACGCTAGTCTTATCATCAAGAACTTCAGCGGATCAATCTTTAATATCAATATAATCTTATGAGAAAGTATACAGTGATGAAGTTTCTGGACTGCAAAGATCAACACCGGACATTGCTTCTCAATTAGGGAATAACAAATTTCTACTCCAATCAACCTTTGACTAATATAATACAACACATTTTCTTTTTCCTTCGTCATTGTGTTGGGCCAATAATACTTTTAGTGACTCTTCTAGTGTTTTCATGTACAGTATAAGAGGCTTCCCCAAAATTGGTGCAACAAGAATGGGTGAGTTTAATACGTATCTTTGATACTATCGAATGCTTCCTGACACTCTTTGTCTCACTTTAAACGAACATTTTTTTTTATTAATTTGGAAAATGACTGGCACCTACTCGACAGATTCAATATAAATCATTGAATGAATGCTAGTTATCCTTGCAAAGAATGAAGTTGGTTTCTTGGAGGCGGCATATCCATGATTGCTTTGATTTTATAGGGGTCGATCTCAATTCCTCGGTGGCAAATAAGGTACCCCAGAAATTTATCGGAAGAGACACTGAAGACCCATTTAAGAGGGTTCATCTTCAAATCAAACTTTTTGATTATCTCAAATACGATCCTCGGGTCATTTAACTGATCCTTGTGGTCCATGCTCTTACCAACCAGGTCATCTACATAACGCTCGATCTTATAATGTATTAATTCATTAAATATATGTGTTATTACCTATTGTTAGGTGGCACCAGTATTCTTCAGGCCAAAGGGTATGATTGTATAATAAAATATGTCGATGAGCATTCTGAATGATGTGTGTTTTTTATCTTCAGGTGCCATCTTGATTTGATTGTAACCCAACGATCCATCCATAAATGAGAACATATCGTAGTTAGACAAGTTATTTACTAGTAGTTCTGATATATAGAGCGACAGTCATCTTTTGGGCATGCCTTGTTTAGGTCCCGAAAATCAATATAAATGTGAATTTGGCTATTCTTCTTTTTGATAGGGATGATATTGCGGATCCAATCAGTATAATTTTCTTCAAGAATGAAGCATGCCTCTATGAGCTTCTTGGTTTCGATAATCACTTATTCCTTAATCTCCAATCTCATTCTCCTTAGAGCTTGCTTAAGGGGTGCCAAATCTAGTTTGATGGCCATTATATGAACTGCTATATTATGGGAAAATTCGAGCATCTAAACATATGTCTAGGTAAGAATTCACATAGAAGCTCTTTCATTTCTTCTATTTTCTCATCGGGTAGAAGAGAACTGATGAAAGTTGGGCGAGGGTCCTCCTTAATTCCTAAGTTAACTTCTTTTAACTCTTCTATAGTGGCTACATGCCCACCATCTTCTAATTATTCTGATGTAAGATTGTCTTCTATGAGTTGATTATCAAAGAAATCAACTTTGTACATATCCTCCTCATCATCGTTATCAGATTTGATTTCCTCGCATGTGATTGCTCGGTAAATCTCCTTCCGGAGGTATTTTCGCTTGATGAATATGATACCTTTATATACAACTATATCCTTCAATCTTAATTGACACATGTTCCTTCCAAACCAGAAGCTCATGCATGTACAAAGTTGTCGTTTGGTGGTTAGAATTTTGATTTACTTTCATAGCATTCTTTGAATACCTTTGGTATTAAACCTAGGTAGTCTCATAGGTAGTAACTCTTAATAATCGAAGAGCATTCAACATAAATCATGATTCTCTTCTTTGCGCTTTCCCATGGAATATAATATGTTCCCTGGTGAAAAAAGTCATTAATTACTACAAATACAAAATAAAAGGGGATTTCGCAAAAATGTTGCGGAGACAGGATTTGAACCCGTGACCTGACTCTTTTTTAAGAGGAGGCAGACAATAGGTGGTGAGTTCTTTAACCTTGTATATCTCATATGAAATAATTTTTTTGAAGTGTTGTAGGGGAATACACGTGACTATGAGTATGCTATCTGATATCGATAGACTGCTTATTCTTCTGAAGAATACACCATGCACCATGTTCATGTAGATAGAGTCATAGTCATAACATTCATTTAAATATTCAACTACCCTACTCCATTTAGTCGTAGACTAGTATACTCTTCGGGATTTGGTAGGAGTGACATCATCTTCATATGTATCACTCCCTAGATGAGATATGTGTTTCTTTTCTTTGAGAATGATTGGTGCTTTTGGAAGAATCGACGTTGTCTTCTTTCTCCCCACATGCTTCTTCTCACCTTCCTGTTCGAGTAGCTTTGCAACCTTTGAATTTGATGCCTTAGCCTCAAGGGAGCTCGATGACTTCAGCTTCTTTGGCATGAAGTATCTGGCATCTTTATGTATTGTTACTTCATGGACTACAAATGGCTGGATGTCTCTAGAGATTTTTAATTCTTCTCCATCCCTGAGATATTTCATATACTAGTATAGTGTCGACGAGACAACGTTTTATTCATTCAACTAGGGGCGACCTAGTAGTGCCTTGAATAAAGTGTTCACATCAATTATATGGAACTTGGCTTCTATATGAATTTCTCCAAATATAAGGAGCATAAATGATCCAAGTGTCTTCTGTCCTTTCTCGTTGAAGTCGTGCACCATTAGCTTATCTGGCCCGAGGTGTTCCACATCGAGGCAGAGTGATCTCAACGCTCCAAGGCTCATGAGAGTTATGGAAGATCCAGGATTAATAAGGATCCGACTGATTATCATTTCATTGCTATCTGCAATAACATACAATGAAAGGGTAGTTATGATCTGCTATTTCGAGCATCATGTCCTCTTTGGTGAAGGTGATGAACATCTTGTTAGGGCTTATAAGACATCGATCATGTTACAATTAGAAAAATATGCCTTATATCTTTTGAGATTTTTGAGAGCTTCAATCAAAGTCCCAAAGGTCCTTAGACATTACCAAGGCATGGTATATGCTAAGTTATACAGGTATTTTTTTTCAGATGGGATAAGATATTATAATCTATCCTATTAGTCGAAGTATTATTTTTCTTATGATCTTCAGAGATAATATCATAAATTATGACTATCTCTTGTCCCTTTGTCTTTATTGGAGACCCATTTTTTTGGTGGAGAAGGCAATATCTTATCACTTCTTAGCTGCACTTAAGCGATCTCCTCTAGTTCAAACTTATTTAATGGCGTGTTTTCTTCAGAGTCAGCCATTACTGCATAAAAAGATTCATCTATTGATTAAGAGTCACCACCCAGGTTTACATATCCCATCCATGATGCTATGTCGGGGTCTGACTCATCTGTCTTTAAAAAATACAAATCCCCTTCTAAACTATAATCCATCGACGATACCATTATACAGGATTCAAAGGCTGCCTCCTCAGTGCTTTCTTCTTTTATCAACATATTTGGCGCCATGGAGATGACCCAACATACTTCTACCTAAAGGAAATCCTCATCATCTTCTTCGATTTCATTTACTTTAAACTCTGACATGAAGTCAGCGAGCTTAATAGGTTGTCTCATAGTTTGATAATATTTGTCCAAACTGTCAATAGCCCTTTAAGTTGCAGTCTTTTTGTCCATAGGCATCTTTAGCTTGGTCTTTATTTTAGCAAATCTCACTTTTATAGACCTTGAAGAGCCACATTGGTTGGGAAATTATTTAGAAGTACGTTTTACAGGAAGAACTTCAAATCTAGCACCATCTTAGTAGGAGATTTCCACTACACATCCGAAACTCCTTCAAGCTGCTTTAGCTTTTTCACCGTCTTCTTGGTGTTTTAGTCACCCACTGCTCTTCTTGTTTCAGCTTCTTTTTCTTTGCTCTTGCTTCAATCGGGGTATAGAAGAGGATGTAACAACCCGAGTTAATTCTTTCCTAGGATGAGTCAACATATTGTCCGATAATGTGAGCTCTCCTCTTCGATATTTTCTCTCCAACAAATCCTTGAAGTTGTATCAATCTTTAATAGGATGGCTGATTACCCGATGATATGGATAATAATTTGGGTCGCTAGTATATTTTGACTCTTCGAACCTCTTGCACTCAGGCAATTCTATGCTTTCTTTTAATGCTTGTAGAAATAATTTGGCGACACTCTCCTTCTTGAATGAATATTATTTATTCATCTTTTCTTTGAGGGAGGGGAACGTTCGATCAAAAATTCCCATTATTTTCTTCAGGCGTTCTCCACTATCCTAATAAGTTCGTGGCTTATCATTTCCTCCAAGTATCAGCTTCGATTGGGGATTAGGGTTGTAGACTTATTTTAATTTTTCTTTATATTGTATTAGCTGCTTATCTCTATCTACATTGTAAACCACCTGCTTTTCTTTATCAATTTTAGAAAAGAACGTAGAGTCGGCCTCACCCCTTCTAGCACCCGGGGCCTTAGCCTTCTTAGGCTTATTAGTAGTTTTCTAATCTAGATAAGTTTAACTTTTCAAACTTCATCACTCTATCAAATATATCTTGAAATATGGTAATAGTAGCCATACACAAAAATATATGCATCGTATCATCAATATTTTCCATTAGCAACTGCACAACATGTTCCTCTTTTAACTGATGCTCACATTTTGTGCTCACATTTTGCCAGCGAGTGATATATTTTGGCACTGACTCTTCTCTCTAATGACCTCATTTTTGTATGAGGTCACTAGGAACACATCCAGATCCCAGATCAATCCTGACCCTACATCAATCTAGATTCTAGATCCTAGGACTTCTAGATCCTAGACTCTAGGATTTTCCTAGATCCAGATTCTAAGGTGTATTTAGGTTTTAGGATTCTTCAAGACCCTAGACTATAGGATATGTCTAGAACCTGTGACTCTCTTAAGTTCTAGACCCTATAATCCCTTTAGGATATATCAATCCAGAATCCAGACTTCAAATCAATCCTGACTCCAATTCAAACCTGAACTCAATTCAAATCAAACCTCAATCAGAATCCAGACTTCAGTCTTGCCCAGATTCTAAACTCCAGTTCAGATATTGATCTTACCTGTGAGTTAGTTCTCACCCTATCCAATCATTAATGATCATCCAAATAATTATAGATAATTTGGATACTTCAATATTAATCATTCAAACTCAAAATCTAGAATCAAATCTCAAGTCTTAAGGCCATGTCCTAAAGACCTTTTCCAATGAATTTTCAAACATTTTGAAACCCAGCCAAATGGCTTCTGATTTAGAGTCTGTCAGTTGCATACTGATGGGACATGTCTCTGGAGGCTACCCTCCAAATTTGAACCCATTCTGAGGTCTTAACCTCAGAATCTAAATCAAAATCCAAAGGCTGTAAAACCTTCAAATATTTATAGACTATGCCACTAGACCTGTCACCCAGTAGATTTTGACCTTGGAGTTTTCTTCAAACCCTCCAATTACATCCAGACCTTTAATCCTGATATGTTGATCAGTAAACTGTATTTTATTGGACTCTTTTCAACCTCCAGTAGACATGAGGTCAAAATGACCAAAATACCCCTTTGGGGTATGAATAGTCATTTTGGATCAAATGAGCTCCAAACTGAATGCAACCACCTCCAGCAAGTTTCAAATATCGAACCAAACATGTTGGACCCATTCCCAGACCCTGGGTCAACCTAGTTGACCAAGTCAACCTGGTTGACCTAAGAAGCCCTTTAAGGGTCCAAATAAGTGATTTGACTGAAATGGCCTCTCCAAGCCATGAAACCACTTCTATTGGCCTCCAAATGTCATTTCAAACCTGTTGAGCCTGACCCCAGACCTTGGGTCAACCTGGTTGACCAGATTAACTAAGGTCGACCCAAATGACCCTTAATGGGCCTAATAAGCCCATTTAGCCAAATCAAACCCTTTAGACTCTGGGACCATACCCAATGGACTCTAAATATCATTTTAAATCTGTTAAACCTATTTCCAGACCCTGGACCTACTTGGTTGACCAAGTCAACCAAGATCGACCCTTTGGCCCTTTAAGGGCCCAATAGGCTCATTTGACCTAAATAGCCTATTTGAACCCTGGAAACAACTCTATCAAACTTTTGTGATTACTTCATTTAGTGATTTAGGCTTGAATCTTGATTTGACCTTTGACCCAAACATTTTTTATTTGATCAACTATGACTCAAGTCTAGCCTAATTTGACATACTTGGATCAAATCAAGCCATATCATCAAATCAATACCTCCATGCTCTCAATATCATTTCAATGTATGTCCCGAATACAATTGAATATATTATGATTCCAACCATGGTCATATTGACCAAGTCAACAATCAAGACTAGCAAATCACCTTGAAACCCTTCCAAATCTCAACCATTTGATCCTAAGCCATTAGGATCCTTCCAAAACATCTCAAGGCACTCTTTCATCTGCCACCTCACCACCCATGGACCCATTGACTGGTCAAACAGTCAATGAATGGTCAAATTATCCTTTTAAATGACTAAATCATTCTCTAAAGCTAGTGCATTTTAATTAAAATCCATTCCAGCAATTTTATTTAATTCCAAAGCCCTCTCCCATGCCACCTCAGCTGCCACATGGCATGGGGACCAGTCAAATTGTCAAGTCATGCTTTAGAATGGTCAAATTTTGTCAAAAACCCTTTTAAACTTAATCCCATTTTAATATAAACCATCCGAGCTATTTGAATATTCTTTAGAAGCTTCCTAGAGTAATCCTCATCCTTCAGATTGTAATCAAATGGCTTAGATCAAACCCTTGAGCTCATAGAGGACAAAATGCCCTTTCCACCTAGGATGTACCCTTGTCCTTTAGATGCTCTACTCCCACCAACTCCCTGGACAGGTGGCAAACATCTAGGAGCTCCCCTAGTAGATCCCAGCCATCCATTTAGCTTGGGGATGTTTGAATAGGGCAATATCCTATTTTGAATGATCATTCGAATCCTAGCATTCTCTCACCCACCTAGAGCTCCTCTAGTCGAACTCTCGGTTCCTTTGAGTTCTCCTGAGTTCTCCACTTACTTTCCCACCCAAAATTCGGCGATCAAAGCCGTCTCCGGCGATCTTCCGGCGAGCCCAATACCCAATCTGTCCAAGGCTTGTACCAGGCGATTCATGGTGTGTCGGAGCTTGGATTCAACTAGGAACTTAATCGTGGACTGTCTACAAGCTCAACCATCCATTAAACGGTCCAAACCGTTCATTAAATCAAGGTAAATCCTAAACCCTAGATCTAGGTACACTAGATTAAATAGATTTCTAATAAGCTTATTTTAAGTAAAATAAAACATTCCCCAAAGTTTCTGTTCAATATTTTAATTTATATTTAAAGTTTCATTGAAATCGGTTAATCGGATCGAGCAAACAAGTCAAAAACTTGTTCTAGGGCTTAACTTACGTAACCCTCCAGTTACGTAAGATCTAGACCGTTAATCAAACGATCAACGGTCCAGATATGGCCTTTTCGCAGCTTCGTCCGACCGTTAATCAGAGCCCACGGTAATCCGTTTCGTCCGGCGGGATCCACATCCCACCGTCTGATCTCTCCCCGCGATACCAGAACCGCGGGATGTCATCCTGATCGTTGACTTTGAACCGTGTGGGATCAACGGCGCAGATTCGTGCTTGCGTGGATTAGTGAAAACGCGTGAGCGGATCAGCGGCTGACGCGTGATAAATCGTTGCCGCCAATCATTGGCACTGCCATGTGTTTTGGATCGGCGAATCCGAAGCTACCACGTGTGTTGGCGCCGTCATTTAATTTAAAATTCGATTTTAATTTATTTTGAAACCATTTTAAATTTAGAAAATCGTAAACAAATAAAAAAATTATTTTAGATAATAAAAATTATTTTATATAAAAAAATTATTATGAAATTAATTACTGTATTTTAAAATTAATATTAATTTGAAATAATACTTTTATTTTAGATTATTTTAAAGCTTTAATACAAAATATTTCAAAATTAACATTTATTTAAATATGATTAAATATTTTGAGATATTCAAATATCATATCTTAAATTTTAAAAATATTTTGAAATTACAGAAATAATATTGGAATATTTATTTTGAAATTAATATTGACTATAAATTGGGATACACATCCTTTCAACTCAAACTTTACACACTTCAACTTAGTGAAACTCTTAGTTCATAGGAAAATCCCTACTGAATTTTGAGTTCATTAAACCTCTTAATTAACTTAATTAAAATTAAACCTTAATTAAGCCCTTTAAACCTTCTAGAAAATGTAATAAATCAAATTTAAACCCAAAAATTATGTATAACCCCTCTAACTGACCATATTTGAATCCTTAACCAATGAAAATTAAAAGCCCCTTGAATTGACAGCAAATTAAAGTTTAATTTAATTTTAAGTGAAATTCAATCTTTAATTAATATAATTAATTATTAATAATTTAAAATTCCAAATTTTTCCCAAACACTTGGGAATCTCTTATTAGGTCATTCCTGATCTTTGGAGCTGATTTCAAGGAGTTGGAACCTCATTTGGATAAAAAAATTGCAAAAGGCTCTTTAATTAAAGAGATTAAAAAATTCATTAAATACCTCAAACTTCAAAGCTTCATAACTAATTCAAGAAAAATCCAAATTGACTAAACTCACTTGCATTCAACTCATAATAGTGTCTAGTATTTATTAAAAATACTAAATTCTAGAAAAACATCAAATTCAAAAAATCAACAAATCGGTCAACTTTAAGTCAAAATTAGATCAAAACTTCAACCCCTCATAATAAAATGTAGAAAAATCAAATTTTAGTGTACTTACTGTCTAACTGATCGTATTAAGGTCTAGTATTTTAATAAAATAATAAATTTCCAGAATTTAGTCCTAATCAAAAAGTCAATTTTAAACCCCTTAATTAAATGATTAAAATAATCCGAAAAATTCCAAATTTTGGTTTTTAATTCTAAACTCCAGAAAATGTTAGTTTAATGTTTAAAACACTCAACAAACATTTTAAAACACAACAACTATCCTAAAGATGAAGTTTATTGGCAGGACTACTCCGGGCTACGGGGCTAAGTGTCCTAAGGAGGCTGGTTCCTTGAGCCTGGTGGCACAACGCCACGAATGGATTCTAAGGGGTGTTAAACCTTAAAATAGATTAATCATTAATTATTTAACCTTTTAAAATATCTAATTCAATTACATTAATCCGGTTTATTGGCTGGACTACTCCGGGCTGCGGGGCTAAGTGTTCTAAGGAGGCAGGTTCCTCGAGCCTTGTGGCACAACGCCACGAATCGATTAATGGCGAACTTTAAAAATCAGAAACCAAACACTTTTAATAAAATTTATTAACCATTAACCCTTAATCAATCTAACTCACTTAATTATATCGGGTACCACTGGGTAACCCAGGCCTACGAGGCTATTTGCTTAGCCCCAAGGAAGGTGAAATAAACTTCACGGCATCAGTGTGAAACAAAGGTGGTTTCCAACAAATAATTAAGAATTAATTTTTTAAAATTCGTTCAAAGCGATTAAGAGTTAAATTTTAATTAAATATCCCTTTGGCCTTTCAACCAACCAGAACATTAAACAACTTTATCCAATTACCTGATTTAGGATATATCAAAACCACACAGCCTACCTCACACACTTTAGATGGTTTGCTAGGATTACTGATTCTAGTTTTAGGATAGGCCGATGTTTTACTTTCTTGTTGTGTGCCGGGTTTTCGAATTTTCATTGCATGATGTTTGCTAGTTTAAAACTAGTGTGTTTATTTACTTACCTGTTTACTGCACTTTCTACTGTGGTTTCTTGTGCGTTAGATCTTCCCTTAGGTTAGGAGCAATCTTTTTATACTAATTTAGTTTTGTGCATATGGTCATGCTCATGCAGGGCAATAAAATTAAAGGGGGCAATTAATAAAAATCAAATATATATATTATTTGCACAGGTACCTGCTGCGCTTAAGATCCCCTTTAAATAAAAAGAGCATGGTCAAGTGTGGCTCAAATAATGTATTTCAAATTTCATATAATAACTGCTTGGGACTGCATATATAAATTTTGATTATTAGGATAACCTTGCATGATCGAGTCTAGATTTTTTTTATTTTAAATTCATGTAAACTTGATTGAATAAGGTTGTAAATTTTGTTAAATGATTTGAGATTGGGATATGAATATCCAATTTGAATTCCAAAGAGGAGAAGACATCCCTAAAGGGGAGAGTCTTTTTCCATTTGGAAGTCAAATTATGATACCTTTTAAATATCCAAAGAGGAAAGATAACACCCCGTTCAAGGGGGAGTTTCTTTCCATTTGGATATCCGGAACCGACGGATCAAGACGTTCGTGAGAAGACAAAAAAAATGGGCGACGAGAAGAATCTCAAATCTCAAAATCATTTAAGTGTTAGGATTAGAAATCCGGGTTATTGTCCGTGGTGCCCGGCCACTTTAATTTCCTGCAAAATTCTATGATGTAATAATAAGTGGCACTTGCCATATGGACATTCAATTTCATATATTTAATTTGATTGATTTATTTAAATTGATTGTGCATTAGAGATACCTATTTTTCTAGTTTTTTTACTTGCATGCCGTATTTGGTTTAGCCTGGAATTCGAACTTAGGCTCCTAGAGGTTTGTCAAAAATTCTTCTACTCTAATTAAATAAAATTTTTAAGATAAGATAGAAACTCTAAACGGTCCTAAGAAGTAAGATCGGACTCGCTGAGGGTTTTTCATGCATTCATATTATACTTTCTCCACCTTGTTAGGCACCTCCCAGCCTGCGGGTTCTGGCAGACCACCTAGCCTATGAGGGTGCCGATCTGTTAAGGGGATGTTGTGCAATCTTTTAGGAAAAAATCTAATTTTTAAGCCAAAATTTTTTAACTGCTATATATTGATTTACGCATTTTATCGAGCGATTAGCATGCATCACATTAGTAACAAATTAAATCAAGTCTAAAATTTCTAATTGCATTTATTTAGATATCAAATACCCGACATAAGTTAAGGGGTTAATTAAGGATCCGCTCTAGATGTCAACCCCATTCCTTTAAACTTTTCTAAGTAATGTCCCTACCACTCGACAATAAATGACTGGACTCATATTTTAAAATTGTTTTGGTGGTTTAGCTGGCTCCCCAATCCAGGCCGGGGTAAGACCAGATTCACATTGCATTAGCTAAGTTCGGGGCACTTTTAAGTTCCTAATTCAGACTTAGGTTCCGAGGCTGGCTCGGGCCGTAAGACCTCAACCTCCGGGAATCTAATCCCAATTTTCTAATAAAATTGACCATTCAAATTAAATATCTCTTTCAATCAAATTCGAGCCCAACACTTAGGATAGGCTGGGGTGTTTATGAAGTAATTCAGAATCTCAAAACAGCTCCTACCATTCTTCCTTTGACTCTAGAAATAAGTCTTCAATTTTGAACCAATTCCACTTGAATTTCCAACCCTTACCTCCTTTGATATTGAACTTTGAAATCCTTAAATAAAATTTTTACCGCTATTTTAATCGAGAGTTTTCATAGAAAACTCTGGTTTCCCTACGATGTAATTAACTACGAGGGCTTGCGCTCGTAGGAGATTTAGAAACCCAGACCAGATTTTCAAAATTAAATTTTCAAAAACCTCTAATTAATTATCTTTGGGAATTCAAACAAAAATGACGATCGTTATCGTTATATTCAAATAATCAGTAATAGGTAATATCATCTTTCTTCGAGAAGATATATTATTTTATTATCATTATTTTGATTATGAAATTAATGATCTCTTATCCAAATTATTATAGTTAAATAGTTGATTAAACGTCATTCTGGTCTTTCGAGATCATATGTTGTTCCCCCTTGAGTTTGACTACGATAATTCAGATAAATTTAAAATTCTGAAATTTGAACCCATTAGGGAATGATATAATCACCTCCCAAGGCGATATATTGTTCATAATGACGTGTTCAATTTCAAAATTCAAAAATTTAATATTCCGAAAGAAAATTAATGCTTTTTTAAAACTATATATATAAATATTTTTCAATCAAACACTCTCTTCCGCTTAGTCTAAAGCAAGGTCGGCGATGGTGATCTTCTTGGTCGTGCTGACAAATCTCTTCACGAATATAGCTTCCAACTCTTCAAATGTTTTCACAAAGTCGTTTAGAAGTTCGACATACCATTCGAAAGCAGCTGCTGTTAAACTGCTAACAAACTATCGGAAGAGTAGAGCATTGTTGCCTCTTGTGTTCCCGTAGGTAGCTTTAAACTGTGCCAGATGTTGTCTGGATTGTTGCTATCATTGAAAGTGTTGAACTTTAGTACATAATATCCTTTTAGATATGGCACCTAATCATACTCAGCAGGATACGGGTGACCCTTGCCCACCAGATTCTCCACCTGATCAATAGTTATAATAGCCTTAATTTTCTTGGTGATGATTCCCTCGAGCTGTGCAGAAGTCACAGGCTCAGAGGTATTTTCAATGTTCTGCAGAGTGGGTTGCCGGGTAATATTATTGACTTCATTACCACCTTCAGGAACGCCCCGTACTCCTGAGACTTGAGGCATTTAGAAGTTTAGAGGATTGGAAAAAGGATTAGGCATGGCACTAATAGCGGCACTTCTCTGCATCATTGCCCCCATCTGAGCCATCATCTCAATCATCTTCTCATTTAACTAAGAGATTTCTCTATCCTTTTCCCTTATTTGATGTTTCATTTGGTGTCGCATGTTTGTGAGCATTATATTCTCGATAGAAATGGAATTTCTTGAACTTCTTCTTTCTCCAAAGGGATGGCCACTTCTGCTGGCAATAGACACAACCTGATAACGACGTTGTTGTATTCGGATGAGTGGTTGATCATCTTCATCACCACCATCGTCATCATAGATGTGGCTTAGCAGGTAGGAATTGGAACCAAAAGGAATAATCATATTGGCTGATCAAGAGTTTAATTTGCCTTAACAAACCCTCGCAAGTTGACGATCAGGTATTGTAGCATCAAGTTGGACTGAACACTAGTAAACTTAGCAGTGGAGTGAAGCTTCGTAAAGATATCACCAAGCTGATCATGTGTAGAAATATGATTGATAATTATAGTTTGAGATTTCATACACTCATGAATGAAATGATGATCAATCTCAATGTGTTTAAAGTGAATATGAAAACATTATTATGCGCAAGAGCAATAAAAAATATAGTTATAACAGTGTGTTGTTGGGGTAGTGATGAACACATTGAACTATCAAAGCATGTGTAATGATATGATTTCCATCGCAACATATGAGAGAGCTCAGTATTTGGCCTAAATGGAGGATCTAACAATTATAAACTACTTTTTACAGACCAAGAGATAAGGGTGTAGCCAAGGAATATACAAATTCCTATTGTATACTTTTAATCGTTAGAGTACCCAACCTAGTCAGAATCAACAAAGGCAGATCATTGCAAGTTGCCAAGATGAATTGTAAATCCATAGTTTAAAGTGCCTTGAAGATACCATAGCATTCATTTCGACATATGAAAGTGGAGCAACTGCAGAGAATGCATATATTGGCATAATTTGTTCATGGAAAAGGAGAGACCAAATCTACTGAAAATGAGATATTAGAGTGAGCTAACCATAGTGTGATATAATGCTGGAACAAAACAATTGGAGATGCTAGGGAGTTTAAGCTCCATGGGTATGCTGATTGATTTACAGTCAGAAATACCGACTTTAGGGAGAACGACAGCAGATACTTGGTGAAACAAGAAATCATGAGTGGAAAACATAATGTAGATGTCGAGAAATTGAGGAGTGCCAAGTTTCTTCATTAAAAATATTTAGTTTAGTTGAAACTTTATCTGAATGATTGTCGAACACAAAAATATCATCGACATATATAAGCAAGTAAATATAAATGTCATGATGCTGATACAGAAAAAATGAAGGATCGATGGTACTAGGCAAAAATCCCCAATGTAGTAAGTGATCAGTAAATGTAGAAAATCATTAGCTAGGAGTTTCACTACAGGAAAATGCCATGTTACTAGCGGACCAAACCTACCGGAGACAATAGAAATATGCCAGAAAATTCCATTTTCCAGTGAATTTCTGACGAAAATGCATCCGACGGTAATTTGCGCGTCGGAAAATATAAACCGGTGAAACTTTTCCGTCGAAAAAATTTTTGGCGACATTTCCGGCGCTGTTTCGACTAAAAAAGGGTGCTAATATGTTGTTTTTCTTAAGCGGATTCTAGTGTTTAATCCGTCGGTATTTTCGATGACTATAGGCAATCAACGACGAGGCCCATGGGCAAGCTCGGTAGTGAACATCGGGAGGAACCGATCGCGGCAGCGTTTGGGACAGCTCGTAGACTTGAGCGGAGCGAACTAAGAAGAGGAAAAAAATTAGAAGAAAGACAGAAAAGCGGTCGAAATATGGCATTTTCCGTTGAACTTTCCAGCTGATTATCCATCGGTCATAATACTGGAGGATATTACGTCAGAAAATATTCGTCAAGTTTAAGTAAGCCGGCGTAATTTATGCTGGTAATAACCGGCGAAATTTGCACCGGAATACTTTATACACCAACGAAATCACCAACGGAATATACGCCGGTAATTTAACAGCAAAAATTTCGCTGGAACTACCATCGTCAAGTTACCGATGTATTTTCCGCTGGTTAGGCCGCCGCTTTTTCCAGCGTATGTGTTGCCGCCGGAAAGTCCGACTGTAATAACAAATTTTTCTGTAGTTTCTGCTTTAAACATATAACACTTTGTTTAAACAACAAACTTAAGATGGATAATTTTTTTTTCTCGAAAACCTGGAGGTTACATGTAATTAGTTTCAGAAAATGCACCATGTAGGAATACATTTTGACACATCAAATCGATGAATGTCCTTTTGAAAATGTGTTGCAAGGAATAAGAAAATGTGGATAGTTGGCATTTTAGTAGTAAAGTCAGTGCAAAATTTTTGTTTATGATCTTACATCATTAGGCGAGCTTTATATTGCGTAATAGAACCATCAACACATTGTTTTGTTTTAAATAACCATTTGCAAGCAAGAATGTTTTGATCAAAAGGGGAAGGGACTAATGTCCAAGTGCCCAAATTTGTAAGGCCTGAAAACTCCTCGGACATAGGAAGATGTTAGTGGGAGAACTTAACTGCAATAGAATAACAAGAGGTATCATCAAAAGATTTGATAGAGTGGTGAAGATTAAGATGAATGAGAGGGTTGAGATGACCAGTTTTGAAATGAATGAACATGTGATGAGAAGGAATTTGAGGAGAAGAAGCGAGAGCATAGATGTGAACTATAGGAGAAAAGGCGAGTGGCATCATAGTTTAATTTGCCTTAACATCAACTATATTCGTGAGTTAATATTTTATTTATTAATAATAACGATTTATTAAGGTAACATATAGTTAATCCATTCCATTTTGCATCTTAAAACCTTATTATTATAATATTTAGAAAAACTGTATTTAGAATTATCAACATTTATAGAAACTATATTTAGCATTAATAAATAAACTCACATAAATAATAATAATAATCATATATTTAAATATAAAGTATATAATATTGTTGTAGGCTAGAATATACGCGGCAGTAGAGTCAGAATTTTACATCTCAGTGTTGTACAAATATCCAGTACACAAATAAAAGAACACAAAATTTTTTACAAGAAAAACCCTGAAAAGGGGAAAAACCATGAGACCACGCCCAGTTGAAACGATTTCACTAGTGTTTGAGTAGATTATAGTTGACTAAATCATCCTTGAGGACTATCAGATTACAATAATCAACACTTTGATTGAAATCTAGTGACAAACGGAGGTCGGGCGCAGGTCCGTCGACGTTTGGTCAAGTGGAAGTTTAGCGCTAGTTAGTGGTCTGGTAGAAGTCCGGCATTATGCAGTGGTTCGGCGGAAGTCCGGGCATTAGTTGGTGGTCCGACGGAAGTCTAGCGTCAGACGGTGGTCGAGTAAAAGTCTAGTGCTAGGAGATGGTTCAATAGAAGTCAGGCATCAATCGATGGTCTGGCAGAAATCTGGACGTCAGTTGGTGGTCCGTCGAAAGTTAGGAGTCAAGTGGTGGTCCGCAGAAGTTTGGGCGTCTGTTGGTCATCCAGCGGAAGTCCGACATCAGGTGGTGGTCCAGCAGAAATCCGGGAATAAGTTGGTGGTCTGACAGAAGTCTAGCATCAGGTGGTGGTTCGGTAGAAGTCCGGAAGTTAGTTGGTGATCCGGCATAAGTCCGGCATTAGGCGGTGGTCCGGCAGACGTCCGGTGTCAGGCGATGGTCTGGCAGAAGTCCGACATCCGGCGATGGTTGAGGAGGAGCTATGTGGCAAGAGCTATGCCGATCTCTCTCTTGCATCCTTGCCTGGGGTCCCCTTCCATGAGAAGTGAGGGGTTTACTAAGAGTGGCATGACCACTAAATACGAGGAAGATCAAGGAAAAATTGGGGAGTGGTTTGAATGGATGGCCGATGTTAATTCCCTTGATCTTGGACCATCTATCGGACATTTGAATGTCTTAGTAATATTAAAATTTAGTTATATTGGGCTAATTGGATTTGTCTCGTCGAGCCGCTCGATTCTACTATAAGCATGTCACGTTTGGAAACCGTTCGGTAATTCAAATTGTGGTTTAAACCTTCCAACAACACTTTGGGTCTTTGATTTGGACCTATTTGGGCTCGGATTTAGTCGAATTTGGTGTTGTTGGGTTCGTATTTTCAAGACGTTTAGTTCGATTATAAGTTTGCTAAAATTGGAGTTCAGATGGTCCCAATTTTTATTTATGAAATTTACAATTTGATTTTATCCGAGATTCATTCCCGATCAAGATAATTTTTTGATTATAAATCAAATATTATAAAATTTATGAGCAGAAATAATTAAATCATACCAAAGATATATATGATGGTTAATATTGTAATATAAATTAATATGATCACCGAAACGAAAACCAAGCTAATAATCCATTTTAAATCATATTTATTTTATTATAAATTATGTTTAATTTCTTTTTTTTTTTACCATATGAAAGGCGTAATTAAAAATAAACATGTTTTTGTTTCAAACGATAACATAAACAAAACAAACGTCAAACAAATAAAGAAAAAAAAATATAACACACACCACACCATACTAGTGATATATATATATTCACTTTTATTCACTTATAATAGAAATATGATTGAATGTGTGTTTGTTTCATATCTATATCTATAATATTATATGTGTGGCTTGAGATTCCTCCCAAATGTAATCCTAGCCTTCCATTTAATTTATCAAAGATGAATCTTAACCTTTCAATTTATTTATACATTTAATTAACTTCATTTATTCATTTAAATGCATGATATTTTTCATTTTGTTTACATTAATTGCATTTAAGTAAGAATCAATTGGTGCATTTAATTATATTTATTTTTCTATTCAATTAGGATTAATAATATATTTATTTTTATAATTTCTTAATTAATACCCCCTCTAGCAATTAATAATATAATTCATTAATTAATATTTATCATATATATACTATTATAAAACAGATTTGTAATTCTTCTCATATTAAATTCTAGCCCTTAAATTTATGATGAGTACTGAATCTTAACATTTAAATGTATCATTATTATATAAAAATTCAAATTAAATTCTATCTTCTTAGTACTTTTATAATTAATTAATCATTTTAAATATAATTAATTATAATTACTCTTTTATTTAAGCAAATAAATAAAATATATATACTTTGAATTCTCTAATGCTTCTTATTTATCATTCACATTTATTGAATACCCCTTCATTTTTTCCTTTTATTATCTCATACTTTTTTCATGCCTTTTTTATTATGATCTTAATTATTATTAATGAAATATCCATTCATATTCCCCTCTTTATATTCGTTATATTTATTACCTCTTCAATGGGAATGTTGCGACGACGAGAAGATCGTATCAACTTCTTGCAGCTCCTCTACAGCAGCGGGGAAGCTTTGGATGCCAAATATGCCTCAAATTTTTTGTTTAGAAATCTCTCTTATTGCAATTATATTTTTATTAATAAAATGAAATCTCTTTACATAATTTGTAATTATTTGTTTGATTTTGTAGTAAAAGTTTGGGATGCCAAAGATGTCTTCAATTATTTTTATTGAAAATTTTTCTAATTGCAGTTATATTTTAATTCATATATGAAATGTAATCTATTTACTTAGTTATTTTTCTTTGTTTGATTTGTTGAGTTTAATTATATTCAATTATATTTTATTTATTATTTAAATGACTGGTTTTTTTTTTCAATCACTTATATATTTTTATTTATTTATTTTATTGAGTTTAATTATATTCAAATATATTTTGCGATCATTTGTTTTATTCATTATTTTCTTTCTTTTTTTTTTACATATAAGTTGTATTATCTTTAGAGAAATTAAATTTGAAGTATTTTCTTACTTCACAATTAAACTGTGATTCTTTTGTAGTAGGAGTTGAATTCATTTTATTTGTTCATTTCTTTATTTATTTCTTTCTTTTTATACATATTTTGTGATCGTTCAAAAAACAAATTCATAAGAAATAGATTTTATGAAGGAAATTATATCATTTGTAGTTCTTTTTATATGTTTTTGCTAAAAGATAATAAATTTTAGCTAAAAATTATTAACTATAACAGTAGAGCTTGATTCTTCATGCATAACATCCAATTTAGTGATTACCCAATAATTTTTTTTTATATTTATCATGACAAAAAGCTTAATACGATCAAATGTAAGTACTGAAAAGATAGAATTATGTTTTTTTAATTAATATGATCGTGCATTGCAAAAAATCTTTAATCATATCGTTCATAAAACGTGGCATGTTATCTTTAGGTGGTCCCTTAATAGTGCTTCTATTATTTAAAAAAAAAAAAAAAAAAACAACTTTTTAAAATTTTAGAAGACCTATATTATGTAAAATAACATATTCTTATAATCTTTTTTTCTTTTTTGTTCATCGATAATTTAGATTGATGTTTAACTCGTTATTTTTTCATTTATAATTTATTTAACCATTTTTTAATAGTCTAATCAATAATAACACATCTTTCCTTTTACGTCTTATTCATCAAATAAGAATGATTCTTGATACAATCTGCATCTATACAACTTATATTTTCATTATCTTGTTATTCTTATGCTTGTTTGTGCACTATATGTATATTTTTGGACAAATAAATTAAAAATTCATTTAATTTTATCTTCATTAGTTGCTTAATTTTCAACTTACTGATGTAATAGTTTTTTTACTCCTTTTTAATGTGTAAATCCACAACAATGTCTTCGCATTAATTATAATGCTTATTGAGATTTTCCCTCTAATAAAGTAAGTCTTGTTGTCTTGATTTAATGTTTTATGAGAATTTCTATCATATCATATTTTCATATATTGTGATTCTTTAATTTGATCTTCTTTTTTGTTATTCAACTAAGAAATATTTGTAAAACGTCGTCAAAAAATTATCTTGATCGGGCACGAATCTCGATACAAAATCAAGCTGGATACTTCAAAAATTAAATACGGGATCACATGAACTCCGATTTCAGTAAACTTACAGTCGAACTGATTGTCTTGGAAATACAAACCCAACGACACCAAATTCAACTCAATCCGAGCCCAAATGGGTCTGAATCAAGGACCCCGAAGTGTTGTTGGAAAGTTTGAACTGCAATTTGAGTTACCAAACGGTTTCTAAATATTAGGTGCTTATAGTATAATTGAGCGGCTCGACGAGATGAATCCAACGAGCCCTAGATCGCCAAATTCTGACATCATTAAGACCTTCAAATGTCTGATGAACGGTCCACGATCAAAGGATTCAATATTGGCCGTCCATCCAACCACTCCCCACTTACCCCTGATCTCTCACCTATTTACAGGTCATGCCATCCTCAAAAATCTATAAATAAACCCCGCATTTCTCTTGAGAGGAAAAAAAAGGAGAGCCAAAGCAAGGAGAAGGGCCCAAGCAAGAAGAAGAGAAGGATAGGAGGGAAGAAACTCCTTCTCAACCACCGCCGGAATTCTACCCAATGTTCAAGTAAAGCTGGAATTCCACCCGACTTCCAAGTGACACCTGAATTTCGGCGAACTTACGCCAGACTTCTAAGTGATGCCGAAATTCTGCCCAAACTCTAAGTGACATCGGGATTCTGCCCAAGTGACACCAAAATTCCGTCTAAACTCCGAGTGACGTCGGAATTCCACCCGACCTTCAAGTAACGTCGAAGTTTTGCACGAATACCATCCAACGTCGGAGTTCTCCTCGACCGCCAACTGACATCAGACTTCTACCCGACGCCGGAACTCCGCTCGTCGCCAAGTTTCTACTCGACGCCGGACTTCTGTCTATTATTAGACTTTCACCAGACATCTATCTGATGCTGGATTTCTATCCGTTGATGAATTTTCACCTGACGCCATCCTTCTAGCCTTCGTCGTCAGACAACAGTAATTCCGACCATTGTCACCTGTCGACTACGGTCCTCTTGACTTACGTCGCCTGCCGACTACAGTACTTCCGACCTCCGTCGCCCGTCGACTACGGTCCTTCTGACTTATGTCATCTGCCAACTATTGTCCTTCCGACCTCCGTCGCTCATCGACTACGATCTTTTTGACTTACGTCGCCCACTGACTACAGCCCTTCAGGCCAAACAAACACATCATCAGTGATTCCCTGTATTCTCACCATGTAAATTACTCTATAAGATGTACATCAAGCTAAGGCCTTCTACTAAGGAAGTGCCTCATTTGTAATCAACTACAATACTAGTAGATTCATTTAAACTGGGCTAGGCCCCGTGGTTTTTCCCCCTATTCAGGGGTTTTCCACGTAAAAATCTTTATGTATCTAATGAATGACGCACCCTCTTTCTTATCTGATTGCGTGCTGAATTTTCGTACAACGCTAAGACGTTAAACTTTATATTTCTCTATCGCCACGAATACTCCTGGGCGCAACAGTTTGGCATCATCAGTGGGAATGTGGTTCCCGACTGGGGGGCAAATTTTGCTCCAATCTTAGAAGGTTATTCATGTCAAATTCCTGACATCAATCATTACTGCATCAATTTCATAAGGATCAGATACGAACTGAGGGGCTAATTTGACTCCAACTATGGTCAAAAAGATCCTACAATGCTTTTAATATCAAGATGATATTTTAAGAAAATCTAAGTAAATACAAGGATACTTCCAATCGATTGCAATCTTTATACAGTCCCTTGCTAGACTTCTACTCCTTGGACAAGGTCTTAATCTCGACTTCAAAAAGGAAGTAACGGTCTAAAGATAGACCTTTCTTTACCTTTGATTCGAGATATACGCAGCATTCGCCCCCTCCCAATCAAGGAAAAATTGGTCCCAGGGGATTCGATTCGACCTCTTCTACACAGGTTAACGTCATCGAGCAAGGTCTCTGACATATAACCTCAGATAGGTCTTACAACCTTGGTGGATTCTCTCGACCTCTTCCACACAAGTTAACGGCATCGAGCGGGACTCTAACTTATAACCTTGGATAGGTCTTACATCCTTAGTGGATTATCTTGACCTCTTCTACACAGGTTAACATCATCGAGCAGGGCTCTGACATATAACCTCGGATAGGTCTTACATCCTTAGAAGATTCTCTCGACATCTTTCATATAGGTTAACGTCATCAGAAAGGGCTCTGACATATAACCTCAGATAGGTCTTACATACTTGATGGATTCCCTCGACCTTTTCCACATAGGTTAACGTCATCGAGCAAGGTCTCTGACATACAATCTCGGATAGGTCTTACATCCTTGATGGATTCTCTTGACCTCTTCCACACAGGTTAACATCATCGAGCAAAGTGTTCTGACATACAACCTCGAATAGGTCTTACATCCTTAATGGATTCTCTCGACCTCTTCCACACAAGTTAATGTCATCGAGCAAAGTGCTTTGATATATAACCTCGGATAGGTCTTACATCCTTGGGAGATTTTCTCGACCTCTTCCACACAGGTTAACCTCATCGAGCATGACTCTAATATACAACCTCGGATAGGTCTTACATCCTTGCCGGATTCTCTCGACCTCTTTCACACAGGCTAACGTCATTGAGCAAAGTGCTCTGACATACAACCATGGATAGGTCTTACATCCTTGGTGGATCCTTTCAACCTCTTCCATAAAGGTTAAAATCATTGAGAAGGGCTTTGATATACAACCTTGAATAGGTCTTACATCTTTGCCGGATTCTTTCAACCTCTTTTATATAGGTTAACATTATCGAGCAGGACTCTTACATACAACCTCGGATAAGTTATACATCCTTAGTGGATTCTCACAACCTCTTCTACAGAAGTCAACATCTTCAAACAATATTCTAAGTGAACATTCTCTCAAAAAAATTTCATGAAAGTGATTGATAAAATCATCACTCATATAAAGACCTTAACAGTCTAATAATACCTCCAAAAATATGGGGGGAAATATATCAAATCATATCTCAAAGATGTATAAATAATTTAGCTTCCTCAAAGGAACAAGTTCTCAACTTCGTATACAATATTAATGAAGTTACATAAATTTAGATTCAAATGTACATTTATTTTCACTGGAAATTAAAATTAAAAGGTACATTGACATTTATTGTACAAGCTACTGTCATCAAGCAACAAAAACTATTAAGCTTTCAAATATCCTTAGTGGATTCAAGTGATTTCTTCTGTATTGCACAGAAGCATCTATTACAACTTCTTATTTAAAGAAAGATTACAATTGGGTCTTCATCAGGTCTCAATTCAGTTGACGCTATATGTGTGTCGCTATACCACTAACACATCACACTACTCCAGCCCCTTAATTCAGGGATATCTGATGTCAGTACACTTCAGTATGGATGCATATTGAAATAGCAAAATGCCAATGATCACCTGCCATCATCGACCCTTAATCTGATATTTGCCAGCGATCCTTCACTTCATATCAGTCACCATTGGCTTCTCACTCGATTGCTACTTCCAGCACATCCTCGAACTCTCTCCTTCATTTCTACACTCGGTCGTTGACTGCTAATGAGCTTCAACTCGATCGTCCATCGCCGATAGACTTTCGCTCAAATGGTGTTGAAATTTTCCCCATTTACTCATCCTTGTAGTTCTCCTTTCGAGTATTATTACCATCAGATCTTCTCAAATCATCCTTGCTTATAAGCAGTAATTAATCTTCTTCTGTCAAGGATTGTCTTTTAAGAAGATAGCTTCTCATCGTGATTCCTTCTACATAAGAGAGGGGCACTGAAGCTCGATAGAAGAATGTCGCCTATCTACGATAGTGGAATGCCTCCAAAGTAAGAAGAAGAACGCAGAAGAAGAATAAGGAGGAAACAATCTCCTTCTATATAAGAGAGGGGCACTGAAGCTTAATAGGAGAATACCTCCTATCTACGATAATAAAATGCCTCCAATGTAAAATGAAGACCATAAGAGAAGAAAATGAATGATTGCAAAAATTCTAACTTCTACACACAAAGAGGGGCCCTGAATTTTAGTAGGGGATGCCGCCTACAAAAAATAAGGGAATGCCTCAACTATAAGAAGGTTAGAACATTAGAGGAGAAAGAAAAGAAATGATTTCAAAAAATCTAACTTCTACACAAGAGGAGGGGCGCCAAAATAAAGTAGAGAAAGTCACCTATGAAAAACAGCGGAATGCCTCCACTATACGAAAGTCAAAAGGAGAAAAAGAGGGGAAATCTCTAACTTCTGTACAAGAGAGGGGCGCTGAGTCAAGTAGGAAAAGTCACTTATTAAAAAACAGTGGAAAGCCTAAACTGTCAGAAAGCTAGAAGGAGAAAATGCAAGTTTCCTCCTGGCCCTAGGGGGGCTATTTACAGCATTTTTGGGAGGAAGGGAGAAATTTCTGGATTTTCAAAATTTTTCTAAAATTTTTTGGAATTTTTTGGGGATTTTTTAAAATTTTTGTGGGCCCCACACAACAAAAAATTGAAATCCTAATCGTGTGGGACGCGCTGTTTCGCGCGCGACAGGCTTGCCGCCAGCAGCGGTGGCGGACGGCTGGCCGACCTGCCGGTTTGTCCACCTATGCATGTTCGGGCCCGATTTACGGCCCGGACGGTCTAAATCTGACATTTGGGGTCCCCAAACATGTTTTTCAATGTTATGGACTCAATTTTGACACTTTCAGAGCTTAATTGAACCTCTATGATCAAGTTTGAGTGAGTTTTTTATTTTTTGGAATGCAATTTTTTGTGATTTTGCCAATGTAAATGTCGACAAATATATTTTCGAACTTCTAAAACTTTGACGTCCAAAAATAGGGAGGCAACTGATACATTGTCAAAAAATTATCTTGATCGGGCATAAATCTCGATGCAAAATCAAGCTGGAAACTTCAAAAATTAAATTCGAGATCACCTGAACTCTGATTTCAGCAAACTTACAGTCGAACTGATTGTCTTGGAAATATGAACCCAACGACACCAAATTCAACTCAATCCAATCTCAAATGGGTCTGAATCAAGGACCCGAAGCACTGTTAGAAAGTTTGAACCGCAATTTGAGTTACCAAACGGTATCTAAATATTACGTGCTTATAGTCGAATCGAGCGGCTCAACGAGAAGAATACAACGAGCCCGAGATCGCCAAATTCTTACATCATTAAGACCTTCAAATGTCTGATGAACGGTTCATGATCAAAGGATTCAATATTGGCCGTCCATCTAACCACTCCCCATTTACCCCTGATCTCTCACCTATTTATGGGTCATGCCATCCTCAGAAATCTATAAATAGACCCATCATTTCTCTTTAGAGGAAAAAAAAGGAGAGCCAAAGCAAGGAGAAGGGCCTAAGCAAGAAGAAGAAGAGAAGGATAGGAGGGAAGAAACTCCTCCTCGACCATTGCCGGAATTCTGCCCGACGTTCAAGTGATGCCGGAATTCCACCCGACTTCCAAGTGACGCTGGAATTCTGGCCGACTTCCGCCCGACTTCTAAGTGATGCCAGAATTCTGCCAAAACTCTAAGTGATGCCGGGATTCTGCCCAAGTGACGCCAGAATTTTGCTCAACCTCCGAATGACATCGAAATTCCACCCAACCTCCAAATAACGTTAGAGTTTTTCCTGAATATCATCCAACGCCGGAGTTCTCCTCGGCCGCCAACTGATGTCGGACTTCTACCCGAAGCCAAAACTCTGCTCGTCGCCAAGTTTCTACTCGACGCCGGACTTCTGCCTGTTATCAGACTTTCACATACATTAATCTGATGCTGGATTTCTATCTGTTGATGGATTTCTACCTGACGCCATCCTTCTGGCCTTTGTCATCAGACAACAGTACTTCTGACCTCTGTCACCCGCCGACTATGGTCCTTTTGACTTACGTCACCCGCTGACTATAGTATTTCTGACCTCCGTCGCCCGTCGACTACTGTCCTTCTGACTTACGTCGCCCACCGACTACTGTCCTTTCGACCTCCGTCGCTCACCAACTACAGTCTTTCCGACTTACGTCGCCCACCGACTACAGCCCTTCAGGCCAAACAAACACATCATCAGTGATTCTCTGTATTCTCACCATGTAATATACTCTATAAGATGTACATCAAGCTAAGGCCTTCTACTAAGGAAGGGCCTCATTTGTAATCAACTACAATACTAGTGGATTCATTTAAACTGGGCTAGGCCCTGTGGTTTTTCCTCGTATTCATGGGTTTTCCACGTAAAAATCTTTGTGTCTCTAATGAATGACGTACCCTCTCTTATTTGATTGCGTGCCAGATTTTCATACAATGTTAAGACGTTAAACTTTATATTTCTCTACTGCCGCGAATACTCCTGGACGCAACAATTTGAACTTTCAAATTTTAATCTAATCATATTCAAACCATATATTTATAATACTAAAATCATTCTACAAATAAAATCAAATTTCTTCTTTCTTCAATATTAAATATTAGGTTGTGCTTCTATATTGATCATGATATGAAAATAAGCTAAGAATAGGTACAACTAATAGCAATAATATATTCACTATTATATGATTAGAATTCGGTAATATTTTAGCCTAAAAAGTTTTTATTTTAAGAATTAATAATATCGATCATGTTTTAGATATCACCTGTAAATAATTGAATAGATCACATTTTAGCATTACTAATTTATATAATATGAAAAATCATTTTATTTCTATTTAATGACCTTTTATAGTGAAAAATTCATATTTCGTTATCTAGAGATTTAAGATATATATATATATATGAAAATTTGATTGATAGTTACCTTTTTTAAAAATGATTTAATACAGCTTGACACTTTATGCATGTATTGTCTTCGTTTAACATATGCCTTTGATATGTTGATGTAATTTAGATAATATAAATTGCTAGAGATAACATACAAATATTTTCATTATAGAGTTTTCAATAATATAATTTCTGCTTAGATATTTAATATAAATATCATATATTTAGTTGTGTCATATTAGCTTCTTATAATTAAATTTTAAGAATTAATTTCAATAATCAGAACATTATATCATCAATAGGATTTTGAATAAATTTTCTGAGAAAATTTTTGGTGTAAATAATTGTCATTCTTTTGACTCAAAAAATGCAGTACTTTATATTAATTTTGGTATTAAAAGCTATGAATATTCCTTTTTGAATATGAAAAACTTTAGAATATCAATTCTTACTTTTTTTATTTTGAAATTAGAATTTAGCTTACAATTTTGTACCACTTAAGCCTTAATATACTAATGCCTCTTATTTATTTTTAGAATCCAATGATGAGTATGTTGATTTTTGCATCTGTAGTCTGTACAATAACATAGATAGATCTCTTGCTTATTTTTATTCTACTTTTCATTACAAGCAAAAAATTCTTATCACGGATATCATTTATATGACTCAATTTGGTATGATGCTTTCGTTAGTTGCTTACTCATATATTGTTACTTCCGAGTGCAAAGATGAGAACCCTCAAAGAACTGAGCTAAAATCTTTTTTTTTTTTTTTTTTTCTATTTTTGAATAATTTAGAGCTTTAACATTTATTTGTGGTTAGGATTTCAAATTTATGACATTGAGAAGCAAAAAAAAAATCCAAATTTAAAGCTAATCCTGCATATCAATGGAGAACTTAATGTATAGCAATTGACGTATTAACCTTTTATCTACACTCATTAAGTTATGAGTCCAAATTTCTCTTCCAATGAAATTTGTTTTGCTTTATGATTTTGTTGCTTAATATCTTATTTAACTCCAAGACTCTCGCTTAAGTTAATATGTACAATAGATTTTGATATAATTTATGCTTTATCTTGAAATGATCACATTCTTGAGAATAAATATGATTTTAAATGTTTTTTATGACCTTTGTTAATTGAGTATATTACCATAGTGTGCGTTTATCAATAGTGTGATATATTATTATTAAAATGAAACTTTTTTTATCTTTTAAATATTTTTTTATTCATTTTAAAAAACTTATCAATATGGACACAACATATAAATTTAATTTTAAAATTCTATTAACATAAATGATTATGAATTGATATTAACATAAATGATCATTATTAATATTGATATAAATAATCATTACTATAATCATTGTTATTGATAAACTTATTAATTAATGTAAGTAAATAACTCCGATGTGATATAAGATTAGAGAGAGTTGGCTTAAATGGTTTGGTCACATAAAACATCAACTTTTAAATGACCCGGTTAGGAAAATAGAGGTATTATATCTAACTTATGTTAAGAAAGATAGATGTATGCCTAAAAAGATTTAGTTAGAAAATATTAGAAATAACCTTTCTTTATTAGATTTAAACAAAAAATTTGACTTTTAACGTAACACAATGAAGAAAAAAGATTCATGTAGCCAACCCCACGTAATATGACAAAAGCTTGATGTTATTATTATTGTAGTAGTAAAATATACATTTTTATTTGTAAAAACTTATTCATGTGCAGTTTGTACATGTGTAATTTTACTAGTTTTTATAAAATATGTTTTAAAAATAAGTGAAAACACTTCCTAATGTCTTCAAAATTTTGAAAACACTAATTTGTTCAATTAAAAAAAAAAAAGTTGACCAAACATATTTCCTAACATTCTGTAGCTTTTTTTTATGTAAATAATAATAATAAATAAATAAAGACATCTAAGCAAACATTCCCAAACTAAAGGGTGGAAGAGAAACTTAGATACATATGAAAGTAGTATACATACACGGTTTGTTATTTTATATGGAAAATTATGAGGAAAATTTGTTATCTAAACATGAGAAATTTTACACACCGAGTTCACGGCTCTTTCGACTTTTCAGAGCTTAGTTGGCGTCCAAGTAACAGCAGACCAACACAAGCAAATGCAGACAAAAGAGTAGAGGAATAAGCAATCAGAAGAAGGGATCCCCTAAGTGACTGCAATAAAGTCACAAGTGAAAATATATGAACCAATTTCAAAACTATACTAAAAATGTATATTAAAATTGCTAAGCACCTTTGCCAGCATGAGCGCATTATCATTCGCATACTGAAACGAGCTTTCTGTAACGTTTTGTATGCCTTGGCTTAGCTCCCACGAAAGAAATCTATATCCGAAGTTCATGGAAAGAGTTAAGAGCAGAACTTCACGGTCAGCAAACGTTACATTATTAAATGCTTTATTTAGAATTTATCAAAACCTGGTCATGTTTATGGGGGCAATATTTTAAATGATCTTATTTACATAAACATCGTACCCAAAAGCAAAGGCAATAGCAGCTCCTATGTTAGCTTTCTCACGAGTTAATGCGACCTGAAGCTCCCCAAACTAGGAGGAAAAACAGTCCAAATAAACTGCAGCTTCATCTACAACGCACCAAAAAAAAAAAAAAAAAAATCTAGTGAAGCATGTAGGGTACCTGATTACCTTAAAAATTTTTGTTTCTTTTTTTGGCGATTTCTCAGTTTGAATAACTGGACCTGTTGAAAGGAACTTTCCAATCTTGATCATTGCTCTAGAAATCTGCAACGCAAGAATTGTTTAAATTATAACTTATAAACCTCAACAGAAAAACAAAAACAGTAAATATCTTATATTACATAACAAATGCAAGGGTCAGAAAACGTCCTGCTGGACTGGGAGATCCTACAGATATTTCATATTACACAACGGAGAGCACAGCTAGAGTAGTGGCTAAGGCTTCGTTTGGGAGGGCTTTCTTTCTGCTTCTTAAAGCAGTTTTCTATTACAAAATTTTTTCATTTTATACTAGAAAGCTGCTTTGCGAAGCAGAAAAAAAGCAGTCCCAAATGAAACCTAAGTTGCTACCAATGTAACCTGGAGGTTATAGATTCAATTAATGGAAAAAGCCTTTTGCAATGTAGAGATAATGCTGCATAATTAGGGAAGTTTCATAGAGTAGTTCACACCCTTTTTAATGAGGGAAGATTGTCCAAAATGAATAAACTTGGTCATAATGACATTCTACATGAATCCCGCAACATAATTTCCACAGATGTGACTGTGGACTCTAAATAAACTTGATGTTTTACATAAAAACAATTATTATTAGGTTTCATTGGAGAATTGGACTGAGATGTAGTGATGTAATTAGACAGGGGCTGAAGGGTGTCTAATGAAGAGTGAAAACCTTGTTAATTGTGATACTCTTGATCTTCCCAGTTAGAATTATTAGAATTAATATGTTTAAAGATGTGATCATATTAATATTATCCTATGTGGTTAATATTTATGATAGGAATCCGGCTCTCTTCTCTTGCCTTTATACAAGTATGCTTGTACTGGAATCATGATTAACCAACTAAATATGTAGTAATTTATGTTTTCTGATATGATATCAAAGCCCAGTTCTCAGTTTTCATCCTTATCTAGAAGCTCCGGAGAGATAATGTCGTCTTCATCTCTATTTTTTGTGATGATACCGGCTCCCTTGATGATTCCAATGCCGGTGATGATCCTAATTTCAGTCTCTATCTATTGCAACCATCCCATCTTTTGTGCACCCCATATCGTCTCTCATGATGATCATCAACTTCGGTCTCAGCAACGCCTGGCCCACCATCAAAATCTCAATTTTTTATTTCCCCAGAAAATGCTTAGTTCTAGCATCGAGCGAATTCTCAATTTAGAAAGACTCTGAATCAGATCTCTGCATAAATATTTTGGTTTTTCTTACATTATACAAACTCTCGATGCTTCTTGTTGTTGCATCATGATTTTTTTTAGGGTGTTAGATTTATATGTTTAAAGATGCTGTAATGTCAATATCATCCCATGCGGTTAATAGTTATAGTATTTATCTATAATATTTATTCTCATAAAAAATTCTTATTACTAAGAATATCTTTTCTTTTTTTTTTATTTCTATTTTGCTCTCTTCTCCTGCTTTAATATAGCTGATACTAGAATCATGATTAAACAAGTAATGTAGCATTTTATGTTTTTTAACATTCCCTTTTTTTATATAATTCTTTGAATTTCATGATTTACTATTTAGAAGTGAGAAAATTGAAGAAAGTAGTTTGATAGAAGGAGGGAGGAGGGAGGAGGGAGGAGGGAGGGTATCCATTTATGTTATAATTGTGAGAGCAAAATAAAAAACTTTAATTTTGGTAGGACAGAGAAGACGCCTTCAGCATTGGGGCCTTTCCAACAACAGAAAGTGAGGGGGAATAAGAGTGTTTTCAAATTAAATTCATGAACATTGCCAAATAACATTCTTCCAATCTTTATTTATTGAAAAAATATTTAGAATTTAAATTCAAAATAAAACAAGATTTGGCCTAAAATTCTATAATCTATTAAAAAAATGTTATCTAAAGAGGATAACTCCTACAAATTTGAATAAAAGATTAACTCAGGAAATACTTGAGTTTGAAAGTAACCCTAATGGGAAATACTTGAGTTTGCAAGTAACCCTAATGGGAAATACTTGAGTTTGCAAGCAAACCTAAAAATAATCGATAAATAGTGAGAAAAAAAAAAACGAATAAACGATGGTGGAAGAACAATCAAACGATAGATAATCTTATAGAAAGCAAAGCGAAACAAGAATGAGCAAAGATACAATTGATCCTCAATTCGAGAGGAGGATCGTTCTCTCCCAATCTCTAGACAAGAAGCCTAGAACCCAAGTCGCAAAGAAACCCTAATTCCAATCAATCAAAACATAATCCCTCCCTAATCCTCTCATGCTCTTTAATACAAAAGCTTTCCTAATCTAATTTCTCTCCAAATAATTTCTCCCTAAACCCCCAGCCCCCCCCCCCCCCCCCCCCGCGGGGTTTAATTTGAATTCAATTGGACAAGTGGGCCCCTCACTATGGGCGGGCAGAGCTAAGGGAGGTGGACGGTTTCCGCCTCCGGTAATAAATTAAGGACGGTAACAATACCACCCTTCCAATGAATCACCTTGTCCTCAAGGTGAAAACTAGGAAACTGATATTTCACCCTCTCGAATGGTTTCCGCATGGCCTCGTAATCAGGTAGGTTCTTCCACTTCATCAACACCTCCTTAGTTCCATTTTCTTTCTAGTGAACCCCCATCAGCTCTAAGGGTTCCAGAACCACCTCTAAATCCTCAGTAAGTGTCACCAGTAACTCGGAGCTGGATGTATAATTGCCAATGGCCCTTCTCAGTTGAGATACGTGAAAAAACGGATGTATAGTCGCCGTTGGTGGTAATTTCAGCTGAGATGCTACTACTCCGACCTTCTCCAGCACTTCAAAAGGTCCAAAGTACCTTGGAGAAAACTTTTCATTCCTTATGTTGGAGACTATCTTCTGTCTATATGGTCAGAGCTTCAAGAACACCCTATCCCCCACTTCAAATTGGATGTCCTTCCTATGCCCATCAGCCTGTTTCTTCATTATTTGTTGGGCCCTTAACAAATGTCACTTCAACTTCTCTAGTACTTGATCCCTCTCCTCAAGGTACTCCTCTATTGAAGAAACTGAAGTACTGCTACTCCCAAAGTGCACCAAGTGGGGAGGATCTCATCCGTACAACACCTTGAAAGGGGTCATCTGAGAAGCAGAATAAAAAGATGTGTTGTACCAATATTCAGCCCATGATAGCCACTTGGCCCATAGCTTGGGTGTCTCCGACACAAAGCATCTCAGGTAAGTCTCTAAGCTCCTGTTGACTACTTCTGTTTGGCTATCCGTCTATGGGTGGTAAATTGTGCTCCTCTTCAGAACTGTCCCCTATAATCTAAACAACTCCCTCGAAAAGTGGCTGAGGAATAACTTATCTCTATCTGATACTATTGCCTCTGGTACCCCATGCAATATGACCACCTCTTTGATGAAAACTGAAGCCACTGTCACCATGGTGTAAGTGTGTCGGAGGGGGATGAAGTGAGCATATTTGCTCAATTTGTCCACCACCACTAAGATCACGTGAAACCTTCTAAATGGGGCAACCCATCTATGAAGTCCATGGATATCTCCTCCCATACTTGTCTTGGTAGAGCCAACGGCTGTAGTAGTCCTCTTGGTGACATAGCCATGTATTTATTCCTCTGACATACCTCACATCTGGCCATTACCTCCTCTACATCTTTATACATTCTCTTCCAATAAAGCTTCGAAGCTAGCCTCCTGTATGTCTTCTAAACTCCTGAATGGCTCTCAACAGAGCTTTCATGAAACTCCTGGAATAAGTTTGGGATGTGGTTCAAAGTTCGGGGCATCAAAAACCTCCTCTGATATAGCAGTCTGCACCCCCCCCCCATCCCTCCAATGAGTACCTTGGGTGGATACCCTCTTTCCTCAGTAAATCTGCCCTAATCTTTTCCAGATCCTCATCCCTAGCACTTTCCTCTCTAATGGCCTCCCAATCTAGCATCGAAGGAACAGATAGTGACAATTTCTGCAACTCCTCCATACATCTGGACAAGGCATCTGCCGCCTTGTTCTCCACTCCTGGCATGTACTAAATCTCAAAATCATACCCCAGCAAACTTGGAAAGTTGCCTCTGATGCTCCTTTGTCACCATCCATTGTTCCAGTAGGTATTTCAAGCTCCGTTGATCTATCCTAACAATGAAATGCCTTCCAAGTAAGTAGGGCCCCCACTTTTGGATGGCCAAAACGATGGTCATTAACTCTCTCTCATAGACTGACTTCAGAGTAGCTCTAACAGTCAACACCTGGCTGAAATAAGCAATGGGCTTATGACACTGCATAAGTATTGCACTCAATCCGTACCCAGACGCATCTATCTCCACTATGAAGATCTTAGTGAAATCTGGTAAAGCTAGGATCAGTACCTAGTCATAGCCTTCTTAAAGCTCTCAAATGCTCATGTGGCAGCCTCCACCCATAGGAAATAGTCCTTCTTCAACTGCTCCATGAGTGGTCATGCTATAGTGTTGTATCCCTTTACAAACCTTCTGTAGTTACCTGTCAGTCCTAAGAATCCCCTCAGCTCCTTTAGATTTTTAGGCACTGATCACTTTAGCATTATCTTAATTTTGGATTGATTTGCTATCACCCCTTCTTTTGATACAAGATGGCCCAAATACTCTACACTGGTTTGTGCGAAGAAGCACTTCTTCAAGTTGGCTCTCAATTGGTGCTCCTGCAGCATCTCTAACACCCATTTTTAAATGCTCCCAGTGCTCCTCTTCTATCCTGATGTAGACTAGGATGTCATCGAATAATACCAGTACAAATCGTCTGAGAAAAGATTTGAAAACCTTATTCATAAGTGCCTGTAAAGTGGCTGGAGCATTGGTGAGGCCAAAAGGCATCACCAGGAACTCATAGTGTCCCTCATGAGTTCTGATGGTAGTCTTGGGCACATCCTCCTTCTTCATTCGAATCTAATGGTATCCTGATTTCAAATCTATCTTGCTGAAGATCATTGTTTCACTCAATTCATCCAACAGCTCGTCAATAACTGGTATATGAAACTTATCAGGTATAGTTTCCTTATTGAGTGCCCTGTAGTCCACAAAGAATCGCCAGCAGCCATCTTTCTTCTTAACCAATAGAACCGGACTAAAGAAAGGACTGATGTTGGGTCTGATGATTCTTGCCTCCAGCATCTTTCTAATTAACTTTTCAATTTCATCTTTCTAAAACTGAGGGTAGCGATAAGACTGTACGCTAATGGGTGACACACCCTCCTTCAAAATGATTGTGTGCTCTTGCTCCTTTTATGGTGACCATCCCTGAGGTGGCTGAAGCACCTCTTGGAACTGCTGAATCAGTGGTTGTATGGAGAGGGGTATGTCCCCACCATCTTCCACTCTAGCTCCCTCCAAACTATGAAGCTCCACCAAATATCCTCTCTCTGCCAATTGTATATCCCTTACCATAGTTTTAAGAGAAACCATGTATTTGGATAGCCCTGCATCTCCCCTAATCACCATCTTCCTTCCATCTACCATCAACTCAACCATGAGTGCTCTCCAATTCACCTTGGTGTCTCCCAAAGTCTGGAGTCATTTCATCCCCAGGATGACATCTGTACTTCCTAACTCCAGTGGAAGAAAATCTTCCCTCACCTAAATCCCCTGGATAGTCAGTCGCACTCCTCTGCAGATCCTCTGGCCTTTCTCCACCTTCCCCGTACCCATCATCACCCCATAACAACCGATATCTACCAATCTCACTCTCAATTGGTCGACGATCTGAGTGAAAATGAAGTTATGAGTAGACCCACTATCAATCAGCACCACCACCTCCATGTCCTCTATCTCCCCCTTCACCTTCATGGTATGATTCGTAGTGAATCCTACCACCGAATTCAGGGAAACCTCGGCCAAATCCAAAAGCAGCTTCTCCTCCATCTCCTCCTCTGTCTCCTCCTCACTTCCCTCAGTTTCCTCGTTATCACAGACGGTGAGAACATGAAGAGTTCGGTCTTTGCACCAATGCCCTGCCATATACTTCTCATCGCACCTAAAGCACAACCTCTTAGCCCTCTTCTCTTGCATCTCTTTTTCTGTCAGCCGCTTGAAATTTTATCCACTCCCTCCTCCTACTGTCTTCTCCCTGGTGGCCTCCCGACTTCCTCCTGTCGCAGGACCTTTAGGTGCTAGACGGGTGGTCGTCATCCTGTAAGTGCCTCCTGTGCTGCTACTCCTAGCTCCCCTCTCAAGATTTCTCTAATTTTCAACTAGCTCGGCCAACTTCATGGCCTCCCCAAAGTCACAAGGCATCAGAACCTTCAGTGCTGCTCAGATCTCTGCCTTCAACCCCTTCATGAAATTCCCCTCCAATATTGTATCTGATAATCTCTCCACATTACTCGCTAGGTGCTCAAATCACTCTTGGTAGTCTACTATTGACCCCTTATGCGTCAAAGCAAAGAACTGTTCATAAAAATCTCCTCCTTGATCTGTTTGGAAGCATTCTATTATACAGTTCTTAAATTCCCTCCAATTTTTGATAGGTCTCCTTTGGGCTCTCCACTGATATCATGACAGAGCCTTCTCTTCCAAGCACAAGCTTGCATCTGTCAGCTTCAACTCCGTTAGCCCATTGACGGCGAAGTATATCTCCATCTTATAAATCCACCTATATTATTGACCTCTGTACAAAGAAACAGAAAGAGCAAAAAAAAAAAAAATCTTGCATACATACCTTGCACCCGGTGGATCCATGAACCTTGCCGAAATCCTGCTTAATTCTCGCTGAATTTGACGCCGCTCGCGTCAAAACAACCGCAAAACTTGTATTTCTCCTCGATCGAATGTCCGCATATGTCGTTAAATAGCGAGCGAATGAGGCCTTTGGACTTTACTCTTCCCACATCTCAGAAGATCCACAGCTCTCTATTTAAGCTCCCATCGACTCCGACCTCTCCATTTTTCGAAGCCTAGATCTGCAAATCACCGGACCAGGACTTCCACCTCCACCCGACTTTGCCCTCCCGACTCCTTCACAAAGAGAGAGAGAGAGAGAGAGAGAGAGAGAGAGAGAGTGGAAGAGAAAGAAAGAAAGAGTGCTTTCTTCTTACTAGTGCAACCCGACGGCATCAAACCGAGCTTCCTCCTCTCTTCTCCCTGTACCAAACTCCTCACCTACCGACCTCAGTCGACCGTCAAAGCCTCTGCCGAACCCACATCCGACGCCTCCCCTTGCCGACGCCCCCTCTGTCGCCTCTGCTAACCGACCCGAATCCCTCCTCCGACCTCCAAGCTTTGGCGGAGCCCACATCTCCCCCGACCCCTGCCTCTATCTGCCCTTGCCAAACTCAACTCTTGCCCGAGCACCCATACCCGACCTTAGGTATAGGTTAATTTGCTTTTTTTTTTAATTATTATTATTATTATTAGTTATGATAATAATAAATTATTATTATTAGTTATGATAAAAATAAATTATTATTATTATTTATGATAATAATAATAGTTTATGATTATCAGTTATAATAATAGTAAATTATTATTATTAGCTATCATAATAAATTATTATTATTATTATTATTATTATTAGTTATAATAATAATTATTAGTTATACTAATAGTAATTTATTATTATCAGTTATGATAATGATAAATTATTATTATTATTATTGATTATAATAATAACTTCGTATGCATCCTTTCTTGTCATCGTCGCCACCACCTCGCCGGAATGCTAAGGTATAAGTTCCTAAACCCTAAAACTCCAAACACCCGCTTTCTACGCTTGCAACGCGACAAAATGACCACCTATACACACTTTTCTTAGCGTGGTGGGTGGAAGTTCGTCGCGGTGCTCTCGACGAATCGGGTGATCACCTAAAGTCCCATCTTCAGAGTTCGTAGCGAACCGAAAAACCATCTATACACGCTTTTCTTAACGTGGTAGGATGGAGACCCGATGCGAAGCGTACGACGAAGTGGGAATACTCATAAGTACTCGCTTGCAAGGAAATAACTATTTTTCTTTTGCAACAGGTACCAAAGACCCATACACGTTTTTCTTAGCGTGGTGGGGGATGAAAAAAATAAGGCCGCGGTGTCCTTGTCCGAGGACACCTACCATACACACTTTTCTTAACGTGGTGAGAATACCCAATTTCCCGTAGTTTTTCCCTAAATGGGGGAGACACCGGGAGGCTGCCGATATTTCGAGTGAACGCAAGACTGTACTTGGACTTGAGCTTGAACATTGACATTAAATGAACTATAAAATATTTGAACTTAAGCAAAATGAAATTGAATATGGACTCAAACTTGATTGAACTCAAGGGACCACATGGGACATAGAACTTGAGCTTGCTACTTGAACTCAAATAGAGGACTTGTGGACATGCACTTGAACTTGAACTGGACTTGGAACTTGAGCTTATGCCAACAAAAAAACAATGGGTCTACTCAAATCAGAACTTGAACTTAAATGAACCAAGCTTGAATCAAACCTGAATCAAATAATGAGCTAATCAAGCACAATGAACATGAGCTCGAGCTTGATAAAAGGACAAAGAACTATAATCAAGTGAATTTGCACGAAATCTTGAAAATCAAATGAACTACAACTGTGGACAATTGGAACCAAATTGAGCTCGAACTTAACTCAAATGACGAGATATTGGACCTCATTGTTAATGATTATGCAGAGATGTTAAAAAATGTAGGGTCCTAAGTGACAAGTTTTGGATTTTCAAAATAAATAACAATGGACAAAGTCTTCAAACGAACATCAATGAACGAATGAAAGGCTTGTGGCACAATCTACTTGTAAGTGGATATTGACAAGAATTATGAAGGATACGAAGACATACATGCAAATGATGGCGTGAAGCTACCTCAAGTTCAACCAGTAGCGTAGACCATCCTTGAGGCCAAAGGATTTGCAAGTCCAAAACTAATAAGAAGTTTATGAAAGATGTAACTTAACTATGGAGCCATGACATGGAGCCTTCGGGCAATCATAATAACTCGTAGTGTTCAATGCACTCAAAAGCAACATAAAGCCTCTAATGTTTGTATTAGTTGGCTTGTAGATCTACGAAAAGAACTTGTGATGTAACTTGCTTGTAAACCACAACAAGAAGTTCGTCACAATCATAGTAACATATTTACAAGTGATGATTGTCGAGAGGCAGTGGACATTATAATATTCTGGAACCAACACTGATCAGCATACAAGTGACTAGAATAATCCCTTACAAACATGAGACCAAGATGCAATGAATGACACTTTGTGTCAATGAAGTTTCTCGCCGACATGCTCAGTACAACATGCAATGGCTACAAGGATACTTCTACAACTATTTAATGTTGAACAAATACTTCTGCCCAATCTACAAGCAACGATGTCAAATGTATCGAAAGAAACACAAGCAAATATACCAAATTTCAGTAAGTTATGGTGATTAGCATGCAATAATTGTATAAATGTGCTCACAGTCAATATGTTGGGAGAGATAGATGATAGATGCGAGCTCCTATGAGTCAACATAGGAAATTTCTCTCATATGCAAAATACTTATGAATTGTTCTAGCAAGGATATTGTGATGTCTCTACAGCTAACAACCATCTAATGAAAGACATATACACTCAAGTGGTATGAAGTTAGGGTTGTGATATCGCTACAACTGAGTAAGTACAACAAATCCTCCGTGGATACAAGCACACATGTTCTCTGTAAGCAAATATATAAGGTTATGACAAGTCCAAATTCCTACAAGCCGTCATAGGAAGCCTCTCGTGTATACAAAGTGCCATCTACAGGCAATGGGGAATGACGTGTAATAAATGCAGGCCTCTATAATCCAAGGCAGTAGATTAATTAATTCACTATAATCTACCTGCATCAATCATACAAGTAGTGCACGACAGTCTACCTATATAAAACTGCAAAGAACTCTATTCAGAAACTACTACGTCATGCCACCGAATCCGCAACATTCATACAATCCGACAGAAGACGTTTATGAATATTTCAAAGTACCCCCGCACGTGCACCGTAGTTTATACACAAGGGGTAACTGTAATCATAAACCCGCATATGCCCTGGCGAGCGTGCCTTGGGTATACACGTGACGTCTAGGGATGCTGCGCGGGCCAATAAAGTTGAATCCGATCCTCCTAAGCATATAGATAGAAGTCGACAAGGTTCAACAAATAATTATAAAGTACCCCAAACACCCACATGGGCCATGACGAGCGTGTTATGGGTACACACATGATGTCTAGGGATGCTGTGTGGGTTAATAAGTGAATTCAAGTTCGAGCCTGATCCATCTTTGCGGATCAGTAGGAGTCAATAGGGTTCGAATCATCAAACAAATATACGATTGTGGCGATCGATATATTTGTTTTAATACATTCATATTAGGCCTTCACGGCCTATAATCAAAAAAATTCACTAACAAAGGCATAAAGCCCATGAAACTCAATCCTCCTAAGTAGGTAAATAGGAGTCAACAGGGTTCGAATCATCGGACAAGTATACGGTTATGGCGACTATTATATTTGTTTTAATATATTCATATTCGGTCTACAAGGCCTACAACCAAAAAAATTCACAAACAAATGTACAAAGCCTATAACGAACCTAATCTTCTATTAACAACTCGATAGAGTCGACAAGGTTTAGTCTGTAAATGAAAATGCCCCCAAACACCCCGATGATGGCCGTGTTAAATAGAGATCTCAACTGGAGGGGTTAATTTCAAATATTTCAAATGCCACCCAAATGTCTATCAAAATCTAAAACTCCACAAAGTTCAAAATCCCAGAAAATTCAAAAAAAAAAAATATTTAAAATTGAAATCCAATCCATCAAGTACTTAAAGCAAAATCCATCCACCATCCGCTACAATTTGCCGAAGTGGATAAATCTGAATATAACTTTAGCTCATATAGAGCTAATGCCTAGTCGAAAATATCACTAGGATTCATTCTCAAATAATCTCCTGCTAGTAAGGACGTGATACGTGTCTTCTGACCAGCGGTTTTGCCGCCAAATGGCACTGTAGGATAAACGTTATGATCCGGGGCCCTCTGAACCGAGTGATTTTGCCGCTAAATGGCACCACAAAATATCGATTATGGTCAGAGCCAATACATTCTTTAATGACATCAAATTCTTGAGATATGAATCAATAGAATATGATCGATAAGGCACAAAGCCCTCTGTTAGCTAAGGTGGATTCAAATTTGTCCTCTTAACAAATATCCACCCCAAGTCTATAAGGTCCCCTTGGACGAAGCAACCCATGGCTGCCGACAAGGATCCTTCTGTCAGGTTGGGTCGACTAACTCCTCTGACTAAGTAGACCAGGGACCACAATGGCCCGGAACGACGGAACCATGGGATCTTGATCGGGTCCATCATTCATTCCCCCACCATCCACTTTAAGTGCAAGATGTTGAAATTTCTATTTTAAATATCAAATTCTTCAACCCTTTAAACTTCCAATTCTCGAGCCCAATGCTACTACTATATGCCAGACAATATGTATATTCTATGTATCTGATTGACGACTAGCCTTAATCGAAAGTTTTCTCTCATTATCGGGAGGGGTAATTAACCATAGGGGCTTGCGCTCATAGGAAACTAGAACTAATATCATAAAATCCTCACAAAATGAGGGTGAAATCTCTGGGTAGTGTCTTATCTACAAACTCATCTCCCTTCCAAAATTTACCTTATAACTTATTCATTAAAACTCCCCAGAAAAAAAAAAACAATAATGCGGTCAGTCTGGGGCTGAATTTTCGGAGCCCACACATACGCATCCTCGCTTTCAAATATGGGTATATTCAGCTTCCTAGCCTTCTTATTGCCACCATTCTCCCTTATTCTTCCATAGCTTCCTCTCTCCCAAGTGCTAGGCCCTCCCCACACCTATCGGTCTTCCATTACCCTGCCATAGCCTAAATCCCCTTCGAATTTCCCCTTCTTTCTTCGAAATCAACACCTTTGTGACGATGGTATCCCTCATGGCGTTCCCCATATCCACCTCCTCTTTCTTCCCTTTGGGCGGGCAGGCTCCAGATGGAGTCTTCTTCTTTATCCTTCCATGATTTCTACCTCATCTTCCTCCTTGCAGATTTTAGAATTCGTGCTTTTCCCTTCCACACCTTTTGCCACGAAAGCTGCCATTTGGTTGTGCATTTCCAACATTTTCTTCATCATATCCCGGAGATCGGCTATTTGTCCTTACATAAAGAAAATCATTTCCTCCACTGTTGTCTTGATTTGATTCATCTCCCCTTCAAGCCTTTCTTTCAAAGCATCCACCTTCTTGGCCTCCATCACTATCCGGAGTTTGTAGATTCACAAAATCAGAATTCGTGCTTTTCCCAACTTCCCTCTTTTTCGGATCAAAAACAGCTGCTAGAATTTGCTGAAAATAGCCCTCCACCGGTTCAAGACTTGCTCTGATACCAATTTGATAGGAAATACTTGAGTTCACAAGTAATCCTAATGGGAAATACTTGAGTTCGCAAGCAAACCTAACAATAATCGATAAAACAATGAGAAAAAACGAAAAAAAATATGGTGGAAGGACAATCAAATGATAGATAATCTTATAAAAAGCAAAGCTAAACAAGAACGAAGAAAAGATACAATTGATCCTCAATTCGAGAGGATGGTCATTCTCTCCCAATCTCTAGACAAGATGCCTATTGCCCAAGTCACCAAGAAACCTTAATTCCAATCAATCAAAACATATCCCTTCCTAATCCTCTCATGCTCTTTAATACAAAAGCTTTCCTAATCTAATTTCTCTCCCAAGCCCTAGCGAGAAAAAAAAGAAGAAAAGATGGTGAAAGGACAATCAAACGATAGATAATATTATAGAAAGCAAAGCGAAACAAGAACAAAGAAAATATACAATTGATACTCAATTCGAGAGGAGGATCGTTCTCTCCCAATCTCTAGACAAGAGCCCAAGTCACCAAAAAACCCTAATTCCAATCAATCAAAACATAATCCCTTCCTAATCCTCTCATGCTCTTTAATACAAAAGCTTTCCTAATCTAATTTCTCTCGCAAGCCCTAGCGCCCCCCAATCTCTAGACAAGAAGCTTAGAGCCCAAGTCACCAAGAAACTCTAATTCCAATCAATCAAAACATAATCCCTTTGTAATCCTCTCATGCTCTTTAATACAAATGCTCCTAATCTAATTTCTCTCCCAAGCCCTAGCGCCCCCCCTCAATTTGAATTCAATTGGACAAGTGGGGCCCACACTATGGGCGGGCAAAGCCAAGGGAGGCAGACGATTTCCGCCTCCTGCAATAAATCTGAGGATCATATGGGCCAGTTCAGGGTGAACCGGCCTAACATAAACCTAATAATCAGATAAAATAAATACAACTTTATGGATCTGGACAGCCCCCACCTAGGCTGGACATGAATCTAAATTTGTGCACATAGCAAAAATAATATATGGAAGTACATACTTCACAAGTGGCAGAACTTCTCGTGCACGGAAGATGATAATTCTTAGAAGTATTCATATCACATGGCAAAATTAGTTTCAATTTCCACCTCAAATTTAACAAAGGCCTTCCATGTTAATTTTACATTCCTCGGAGTGCAGCTTAATGTGTGTACACAAATTTCCTCACACCATTAACTCACCCAAAATGCCGCATCATCAGCTTCTCTCCGCAGTTCCACCTTCCAGACTTTTAATATATTGGCCTAGCAGTAAAAGTGGGAATACTACGCCAGATGGTTACAAGATAAATATTTGAGTTCGAACTATGAATTAGCAGTCAATTCAACTTCAAAGATTTCTCACTTCACACAAGTTACCTACCATAATCAGAATAATTTTCATAGCTAGAAGGACAAAAAATACCAGCTAAATCTCTATTTTCTCTTTCCTTTCTCATCTCTACTCTTCTCCGCTCCTCTCACTCGACAATACAAGGGAATGGGGAGTGGGAAAATGTTGGTTAGGGTCTAAATGAATGCTTCAGATATTTTATTAAAAGAATAATTTCTTTGGTCTAGCGCCATAGCACCCAAGTCCTCAATGTCATAGAGCTCGCTCAAATGCTTTAGAAAGTTTATATTTTATTTTCTATTCAATGTTACCACATATTTATAATCATTAAACAATAACTACAATAATAAAATAATTCAATAAATTCCTTCATGGGGTCTGCAATGTCATCTTTGAATTTAAAATTATCTCCAATAATACATCAATCACATAACTCCTACTTAATTTAAGTCTTGATTCAAGGGAGAGATTGATATTTAATTTGAAATATGAAATTGCTTTCAATAATTTGTATATCTCTTCTTTAATTTAAGGCTTGCTTCAAAATAGAGATTGTTGCAATAATTTGTGTCTAATAAATTTAAGCTTTGATTCAATAGAGAGATTTTGTTTATATGAAATTTGAAATTTTAAATTACATCATTTGTGAATACTCTGGATTCAAGCCATAACTTCCTCCATTTGAATTTTCAAACTATTTTATGCTTAATGGACGCCACCAATTAAGGAGGAGAAAAAGGAATCCCGCTTGGCTGAAATTATCAAATTTGAGAATGTCATTTCAAAAAAGAGTAGGTACCACCTTTTGTGAAGGAGGGAGAAAACATTGAATTTATCAGCCAAGTCATGCTTAAAATTTTCACTTTTTTTCTTCTTAGATATGATGTCTTGAAACTTGCATTCTTGCATACATTCTCTCCACTTCTTCAAGAATACTTCTCTGGGAGAGTTAAATTTTTTAAGGTGTATTGATATGGTGCTTAGGCCATGCCTCGATGATGATCAAAAGAAATTTATGACAATTAAAAGAAAAAAAATCTTGAAAAGCAAAACGCAACTAAAAAAATCTTAAATAAGATGGATGCCTCTTCTTGATCACAACGAATAAAATATTTTGACCATATAACCTTTCAAATAGGGTTAGACTAGGTCAAAAAACCAATGAGTTAAACAACATGCTACCATACTTCTACCCTCTTGAAAATGAGATTAAAAAATAATAAATTTTAGCGGAAAGAAAAAAGAATCTAATAAGGGGAAGTGAGGTGGATGCTTCTTTTAAAAATGAGATCCTATGCTCACCCACTTGATAAAATCTCTATTGTGTGCATAAGATAATGGTTTTGGGAAGGATAATAATGCGTGAGACAAATTTAATTAAAATTTTAAAGGGCTTTAAATGAAACGTTAGCTAGAAATAATAAAAAATAGCATATAAAAATAAAATTAAATATAATAGGATTTATTTAAACCCTAAAACAAAGGAAATAAATAGTGCGCACGAAGAGGGGTGTTAAGCCCTATATTGCATCAATAGCACATATAAAACATGTTATTTCTAAAAAAAAAAACATACTATTTCCACTATCATTGCCTTGTTATATTAATAGTTTGAGAGCTGCATCATGTAAGCTATTAGCTAAGTGTGCATTTTTTGTATTATTAATCTAAATGATTTTATAGTTATAAAAATACAAGCTCATGTCAAGGTGACAATTAAAGGGTTTTAAATTGGCTTTAGATTATCTCCTAAGAGCAAGCAACTTACATAGCCATAAAGTTAGACATTTTGCATTTATAATTCTAAAAAATAAAATTAGAATAAAAATTATAAGGCAATAACTCAATGTAATATTTCAACTTTAATCGTGAGCCTTCCTTCATGTCTTCTTAACTCTGTATAGTCATTGGACCATACCCCTAATTTTAACAATTTCACCATATTGATCATTTAATTCTATCAATCTTATAATCACTTAATCGAAATATTAGGACATCCAATTATATGTTTGCTATCAAAATAAGCTCATTTCCATCATGAGCTCATGGGATCAACAATCCTATATACTCCTAATCGTCCTAATAAGTGAACTAATAGGCTTACAATGGTCAATACTATCATAATTATGAAATTTCAATAACTATGATTTACTCTCATAAAAAGCCATTTAAATACAAAATACGCAATACATGTGACATCAGACTCAGGAGAATAATTGCTAAGAGATTTGATTAATAAACTATGTGATGTAATGCTATATGAAGATATCAATCTTTTGTTACCTGAGGTCTTTAAATAATACTCATTTAAGTACATTTATGTCCTAGGCCAGCGACATTTAGATGCCAATTGAAATTGAGCGACATCTTCTAAAGCCTCATGGTATACTATGTATATAGCATAAATTAAACAATTATAATCTAGAAAACATGGACATCTTTAAATATCATGATAATAAAACAAATATAAATTATTTGAAGAAAGAAAAGGTCTAATAACATCAATATCTTAATCATGCTAACATCCTTAACAACACTTGAATCTAAATAACATCAAGCGAAATTGCTACTTAATTTGAAGAAAAACAAAAAAAATGAAAGGTACTTTCAATATCTCATGCCTTCCCAAGATCCAACCTCTTGACAAATTATAAGCCATGTGAATAAAAGACAAAAAATCTCAGCAGATCAGAATAACATTTTCAGAAGTAGAAAAATGTTAAGTCCAAGCCATACCCTTTGAAGCTCTCCTTGTTCATACTGTCCCATAGCCTCAAATCTTCTACCTACGGATAGCAATCGCTTCCCAATCGCTGCAAAGAAACAAAATATTACATTAAGTAAAAAAAAAAAAAAAGCAAAGACAATAGAAGTAGAGTGTACAAACACTAGCAATAGCTTTCATGATCCTTGCCTGGTTTGACATCACTAGTTAAATAGCCATGCAAAGACGGAAGTTTGCTTGCTATGCTGTTTGATGTCATTGTGTCGGCCTGCTCCCACGCTCGAGACAAATTTAAAAACAAGTCCCCAACCTCTTTACCGCACTACAAAATTATAACGATCAGGAGTTTCAGTTTTCTAAAAGCAGCCTCATGAAATAATATATACAGAAAAGGGAAATTTTTCGGACTAAGCATGATTAGAGCCTTAATTACGGGATTAAGCATTGTTTTTTTAATATTTAAAAGTAGGCATAATCGCCCGTTCAATCGGCGATTTATAATTAACTTAAGTCGCCCGTTAGACGGGCGACATTGCCCTTTTTAAAATGAAAGGCCGAAGCCCTTCTCCCCGATGCCTTTTCGTTTGCCCTCGCCGATCTTGCCGCAAGCTGACCGTTCACCACCGGATTTCGCCATTTTGGGTAACTTTTTATGCATTTTTTTGTTTTAAGTTTATATTTATTTATTCCTTTCATTAATAGAAGGTAGATTAAGGAAAAAAAAATGCACAGTGTAAAAGTGTAGAATGAGGTGATTTTAGATGATGAGCTATGATTTTGAAACTTTCACTTAAGAAGTAGTTTAGGAAGTAATAGATTCATATACTTGTTGCTAGTGCAATTCAGATCTACCCGATTTGGCCAAATTTGTTGGTTACTTTTGTGTTTGTGATCATGCTTGTAATTGTTAATTAATTAAAAAAATTATCCTTATATTATACATACCTTTAAGAAAAAAAAAACTTTAAGGAATAATTAATAATAAATATTTCTTTCAATAGATATCATTTTTTTTAATGATTAATATTATTTTTTAAAAATATATATATAACATTTTATGATTGTTGTAAGCTTCTATTGGAACATCTTATGAAATGTTGCGAAGATCACGTTTAGGGTTTAAAATAAATATATTCTTTCAAATTTAAATGTAGGTTTTTAAAATGAGTGCAAGACCACCATCTTTTATGTTGTTATATGACGGAGAGTTATCATTAGATGCGAATTTTTCCCCAACATATATTGCTGGTAAGTGTCGGCCCCTACAAGTTCCATTCAACTCGAATTTGAAGCAATTGAAGGATCGAGTTCTCAGGGCTCTAAAGTTCGATCCCTTAAAGTTCGCAGTGACCATTGTGGGTCGTTTTCCAGTGAGCAACCAATTCATGGCCTCGAAGCTTAAGGATGATGAAAGTTGTGAATTTGCATTATCCTTAACTGCGTCTGAAGTTTTGATACTATATGTGGAGGTTGAGGAAATTCATAATGATATTAATTTGGAGGAAGACCTATCGACTCAAATTCGTGATTCAGTCGTACAAGATCATGCACATGAGATGCATGATGCCACGGAGATGGCCTTGCCAATCCCAATTACACATGTTGGGTATGTTAGTTTTAAATGATATTTTTATTTTTGTAAAGTAAAATCGTATTCATCGTTATCTAATATTATATAAGTATAAATACAGATCCACAGAAACTCCGTACCCATAGAATTTGGCCGGTCCTTCAACACAATCCCAGGGTACCTCTATTTTTGAAGCCAATGATATTAGATTATCAACTCCTACTATCAATGATGAAGGGTATGAGACAATGAGCAGTGGTTCAAGTGATGATGAGGATGAAGAGTTTAATGATATCCTCCATGATTCTAATGCAACTAATATAGGTGTTCAGCCAAATACCAATGATATTATTCGTGACTACTATACAAGGACTGCAAATACAGAAGAGGGCATGACATCTAATAATGAATATGCTGAGATTCCTAAGACTACACGTCAATGGAATGCGGAGGTTGCACCTGATAGTAGTAATGTTTTTAGCATCAGAAATGATAAATTTATCATTCCGAATGAATTGGTAGAAAATATGTGTTTCCGCAGAAAATTAGAACTGCAACTTGTCTTGCACGGTTGGTCAATCATGAATGATGTTCAATTTGTCGTTGTGGCGTCGAACAAATAAAAATTTACAGTTGCTTGCGTACAACACGATACTGTGCCGATAAAGTGCCCTTGGCATTTGCATGCAAGCTTAAGCAAGCAATTGGGTGGGATATGGAAAATAGCTACCATAAAGGGTCCACATACGTGTACGAACCCTATTTTTCAAGCAGGTCACAGGAAATGTAATTCACAGTTCATTATCTTCTTTATTATTCCAACTATAAGAAAACATATGGATATAAAACCTAGAGAAATTATTGGAAGAGTTGAGGCAAAGTTTAATATTAAAGTTTCATATATGAAAGCATGGGATGCGCGTCGGAAGGCTATTAAAACAGTCTTTGGCAGTTGGGAAGAGTCTTACCGATCACTGAATTTGTTCATGGAAGGTATTGTTCAAGCCATGCCTGGAACTGTGTACAAAATCCAATCTTCAAGTTCGTATAGATTTCAAAGGTTATTTTGGGCTTTCGGTCCATCTATTAGTGGTTGGAGGTTTTGCCGGCCTGTCCTTAGCTTGGATGGAACTTTTCTTTTGGGTAAGTATAGGGGAACATTACTCATTGACATTTTATTTAATTTCCCTTCACTCAGCGTAATTTCTTCCTGGAGACAGAGAGGGCAGTGTTACCTATGGTTGGTTCACATGACTACAGCAATGCCGATAGTGTTATTAAGAGAATTGCTAAGATGACAGTGGATTTGCGTAGAGAGCTTAATATCCCTGATTACCTATACTCTGAGCATGGATATGCAGGGTATCCATACGAGGCCTTCAGTCCAGTAATAGGTGAGCCTCAATCTACTGATGCAAGACCATCATCGTATCAAGATTTGGGACCTTCTCAGCCTTTCTTTACTCAGCCGACTCAGCAGACTACACCAGGCTGGTACCTACATGAGCATGTTCCAGACAGTACGTTAGCAGGCACAGTTGAGGCAGAGCAGGAGGGCGTCTTTGGAGTCGAGCAGCATGTGTTACGTGACAAGCCTGTACGTCCACCTCAACATTACACACCAGGCAGTGATGCTTTACCCCATAGAGGACGTAGGAGACGTTAGTTTATGATATGTTTTGATTATGTATTATGTAGACTTCTGCTGATGTTGCATTTGGTGATTAATGAATATGACTTTGCTTATCTTTCTTTCAGCTAACATACTATATACTTGACTAATAAAATTAAATCAAATTAAATTTATTTGAAAATTGATGAGATTAACTAGTAAGGCGAATTACTCATTCAACAGATAACCACTATTTGATTTAATTTAACAATACAACCACAGATAAATAGTTTCATAAGATAAGACAATTGGTTTGAAACTTTGAATTCACAATACGAACTAGAACATCTACTTCAACATAGATTTCCTAATTTCTAAGTAACATATGTAAGTGTGATTGGAGCTGTGTTTGTGTTGGACAACATTTCATTTCAAGCTCAAACTCATATTGCAGGTCTTGCTAGTCATCAACATTGAAGAATTGTCTGAGCTGACCATCAGGTAATGCCTCCATCTGATTTTTATAAAAATCTACAATATACTTATCATATCTCGAACACAAACTAGAATATAGAATGACATGCTCAATGTCAAGTTCACTGCAGTCAATATCTGGAGGGGAATGACCGCCATCTCTATGGCGTTTCATCTCATGGTACCGCATCTATAAAAGATGAGGGCTGACAAAATGACAATTCTCTTCTTGGAACCTAATTTGAAGAGATTTCTAACCGGCAGCATTTAAGAAATCTCGTCCTAAAGAGTTTTACTTTAATTAACTCTGAATGCATGTCCCAGAGGCAATCATCCTCATCTTTTGACCATTCATGAACGCAACACCGAAAGATCTCATTCGCCTTTGCTTGTTGCTCCAACGGACTATCATCGGCTCGTGCTATGCAATCATACATTCTTCAACTTGCATCATCAAATCTTTCTTTGTTGGGCACGCCATTCAGCTTCTCCATAATAGGCCAAAACATTTTGAATAGGTCAACTTTCTCTACATCTATATTTCATTCATCTTCTTTGCACTCTTTAAATAGGACAGAGTTATGAGATTCAACCATCACATGCAGTCCTACAAAACAATTAAATTTGACAAGTCATCTGATGGGATAGAGTACTGCTAGTGAAATGACTTGTCATTGCACAAAAAATATGGCATTATAAGGATCCTATGCTCTTAATGAAATTTTTTTAACAAAAAAATCCTTATATAGGACATTATTTACCAAAAAATTATAGAATTCTTCATAAATAAAATCTTAGATATAAGTTAATGATATATATATATATATATATATTGTACATCCAATGCAACATTTAATATGAGATATAAAATATTTTTTAAAAAAATAATTACCTAAGCCGCCCATTAAATGGGCGACTTACAAGTAGCCCAGACTACGGGCGATTTTTATAGCGACATACATCATAACGGCTACTTGCCTCAGCTTTGCCAAATCAGCCTAAGTCGCCGAATCAAATGGCGATTATGCCTACTTTTAAATTTTTTTTAATTATGCTTATCTTCTTAATTAACTTCCTAATGATGCTTAGACTGAAAATTTGCCCTACAGAAAATCAGAGCAAACAATAGACTCAAGTTTTAACCCTAACCATAGAACCACGGCAATATGCAAAAGCAAATGTGAGCATAGACTAACCAACCTCATCCAAGACGGGGCCATTAGCGAGATCAAACGCCGCATCATTTAGCTTCAGCGAGAATGGCAAAAGAAAGGGAAGCAAAAGAGCCCATCAGAAATTGGAAATTGCGAATTCTAACATACAGGGGGCTCTGAAGGCGAATGACCTTACATCGAGCCGGAGATCACCAGGTAGCTTCGAGAGGAAATCTAGAGGAAGATAGAGGCAATCCTGACAGAATAAAACCGTTACCCCACTCCCGAGCAAGAGTGTCGAACCTCAAACAACAATAGAATAGGTAGTGGATTAGATAATGATCTTACAGAGAGTTCTTGGAGAAGAGGAAGTATGGGTTCCTCTTCATCGCGAGAACTTGATGTATTCGACTCGACAAGGGCGAAGGTGGTGGCGAGTAACCGAGCGCCGGCGACCGCGTGGCGGCCAGAGGATATGAAAAGGAAGGAAGAGGGGGCGCGCCGAGGACTTGGGGTAATGGTGGGGATGGCAGGGGAACAAGAAGTAGGAAGAGAGGGGGAGAGGATGAGCGAGGCCATTGGAGACGTTACGGCGAAGCTGTGGACGGACAGGGAAGAAAGGCGCATTGCAGTTTCGGATAAACATGGGCCCAATAAGCTATTGTAATTTAGTTGGGCTGTTACTTATGGAAAAATTCATTCAGAAATAGTTGTGAGAATGGATCTTTTAAGATCTCATCAGTTTGAATAATATAATTAAGAAAATTTTACATACATATTACTATATTATTATTTTATATATCTAATACTTCAACTATTAATATTATATTTATACCACCCAAATTCTTAATTTGCATCATTTCTATCATTCCGTCTCTCACATACGATGTTTCTCCCCTTTTTTTGGCAAGCATCTGCAGATGTTGTGAGACGGGAGGAAGGTGAGTTCTACAACTCACATATGGACTGCAAATCAGAGCTCGCGTGACAGGAGGAAGGTGAGTTATGTTGCATGCTCTTAGTTGCGTGAACCAAAAGAATTTTTTTGCTTGAGTTGAGCTTAGATCTTGGTCTTTAAGCTATGGCTGGTAACTATATTCGTTGGCTTTGGATGTTGGTTCTTGTTTTCTTTGTTAAGAGTATACATGAGGTTAATCACTATGAGTTTTCTTTACATGTTTCTCCCTAATCGCTTTCAGTTGGAAATGGTTTTTTAAATTTATTTAAACGCGATTAGAGCAGTTCTTGAGTGTCGTTGTGTGCTTTGAGTTACATGAATGCTCATTCTCTTAGTTTCATATATTTTACGTTCTTATTATCCATAGGAGTTATAGGGTATTTTACCTTAGTATTATTTTGTAATTTTACTTAAAAGGTGAGTTATGTTGCATTGCTAAAACCTAATGTTGTGTTGTTTTAACAGTTTTTCTATAGTTTTTAATGAATTCTTCAAATTCATCCATTGTAAAAGTCAGGCGGCAATATTCTCAAGTTTATTGTCATTATTATCTCAAATGTGTCTTGTATACTTGCCACCAAGGACCTAATAGTGGAAAGCAATTTTATAGGTGCATTAATAATTGAATTTACTTTAAATGAGTTGATGACCAAGAAGAGCCATCTTATATCACACATTACGAATTTAAGGTCTTCGATGCAAGGACTTCTAAGAAGCTTGACTTGATTCTCCTGATGATTATATCCCTACTTACTTTAGATTAAGAAAAAAAAATCAATTATCATCTAAATGATTATATATAGCATTAAAATCTTATTCAATTATAAGCTTCACTTATTATATAGTTTATCTTAGTTTAATAACAACTCCAACAAAAAAAAGTTTAAAATCACCAATATCAAGTCTGATTGTAAAAGGTTGAGCATATTTTTAAAATTGAAATTGTACTCCCACAAAAAAAACTATCCTGGCTCAACCATTTAGTCAAGGTAAATATATTATAATTATTTTTTTTTTTTTTTTCACATTGAACTCAATTATTTCAATATCAAACATCAACATATGAATGCAAGATAGCCCTTCATTTTATAAGAAGAAGATGAAGATGAAGAGGTGGATATTTCTTTACCTATTACTAGAGTTGTAAAGAGGTAGGAAAAAAGCTCATTTATTAAATAATAGTGATTATGCAATTCCTCTTACGACCTTATAACTTTTATTTATATTTATTTTAGACTTCTCTGCTTTGATTGGGTTATTACAACAACCACACTTGCAAGATGAGGAGGTATTATGGCATCAAAAATTTTTAATTTTATAATCATTATTATTACTACAAAAGGTCATAAGAAAATGGTTTGTAAGTTGTATTTTGCTTAAGCAGCTTCATTCATTTACTCTAAGCTTATTTTTAAAGTTGGTATATAATTGCTAGAAGCTTGAATTTATTTTGAACCAAAAGTAACCCATAACATTCTCGCTTCAATTGCCTTGTTCTTTTTTCAAGTTTGCATTTATGTTCATTAGTACTAAGGATAAAAAGTGACTAAAGTCAAGCACATGGTGAATCTATCAATACTAGAGAGTTTTTTTAGCTTTACTAGGAGGTTTTTTTTTTTAAATTGAAATGTAAAATCCCAGATACTATTTCTAATAGGGGTGTCAATTTCGGGTCATGGGTCGGGTTCGGATCGGACTCGGAACTGACCCGGGTTCAAACGGGTCGACCCTAACCTGACCCGACTTGACCTGGGAACTGTTGCACGGGTCGCGACAACGAGGGGTCGAGCGGGTCGCGCCTATTGGCGCGGGGTCGCGACAGTGAGGTCGCCGGTCGCGCGGGATCGAGAGTCGCGACAGCGGGGAGCGCGTTGGGGTCGCCAGTCGCGCGCGGTCGCGGCGTCGAGCCTACTAGCGCGAGTTGGCGACAGCGGGGTCGCGACCAGCTCGGTCGCGGGTTGGCGGGTTGACCTGGCAACCCGTTGGGTCAACCCGAACCCGACCCGTTTTTCAGACGGGTCGATTTCTGGAACCCGAACCCGACCCATTTTGAAACCGGATCGGGTCCAACCCGGATTTTTCGGGTCGGGTACGGGTCGGGTTTTCGTGTCATGTCAAATATTGACACCCCTAAATTTCTAAATACTACTTTGTAATGATGTACTGAAATATATATTTTGCATTGCCTTTTGTTTTTAAATTTGATATTGAATCACTTTATTAAAGAAGGCTATTGTGCATTAGCATATTGAGTAGTGATGTGATTACTTGTGTGAACGTATGTATTTATCTAATCATATTCTTCATATATTAGTAGCGATAAACATTATTGGGAGAAAATCCAAGTCTAATGCAGATGTTTTTATTATATAAGAATAAGTTTAAACTTTTGTTATGTTTGTAGTGATAGAAAGCCATTAAATTTAAATTCATGGAATTAAACGCCTACAGTAAGGTGCTAGGTTGAGCAACACTTAGGCCCTCCAAATTTGGTGAAATTATTAGGTGCGGAGTCCGGACGTAGAGATACGTCCAAACTTCAATAAAATGTTGACATGTGGAATGGACACGTGGATATTCAATTGGATTTATTTTTTACTTTATATATTTAATATGTTCACGGAACTTTAAGCCGAGCACATCAAAAATGCGGGTAAAGCGCATGAAAAACAGGTCAAAATGCATTAAAAAAATGCAACAAAAGAACTGTTAAAGCGCAACTAAATCGCAGGTAAAATACAAGTAATGCGCACAAAAAATGCAACCAAAATGCACTCAACGTGTCAAATTTTAAGTAGATGTTTGGATGTATTTCTAGGTCCGAAGAGGAACCTAATAATTTCTCCCAAACTTGTAACTAAATGGATAAGGTCATAACAGAGGCATTAAAAGTTTGTAAGTGCTAAAAAATAAATGCATTGTTAAATCAAAGAAACACCTAGACACTAATAATCATATTCTCAAGAATCTCAATAAACAGATTTAGATTCTCACCAATGGTGTCATATCCAATTAAAAATTAGAAAATCAAACTCCATATTTAAGCTAAGTGCCATTGATGCGATCATCTAACATGATATAGATGGTATGCATGTACATAACCTGTTAGAAAGTTATACGTCTTATTTTTTTTTAATTTTTTTTTTAAGTTATACGGCTTATTTATCACATATTGAGCCATCAAATTGCATTGAAAATATTTAAAGGATTTAATTCGTTCAACAGCCTCAGATGGCTCATTGATTTTGAATTGATCAAACAATAGAAGCCAGAAAGGGCAAAAAAAAAAAAAAAAATTAGGACAAATTTATTAAATGTCACTTACAAATCACTATAATTCAATGAAAATATTGAAGACATCAGAAGTATAGAAAAGTATATAAATTATAGCTAAAAAATAACATTACTGTGCTTAAACCCTAAACCCAATCCTGAAGCCAGGAGACTGCTGCAAAGGTCAGTAAATCCATTCTTTCTCTTGTTCTTCTATGAAGTTCACACCACCTCCTGAACTTTACTCATTACTAACGAAGATATCAAGCGACAAACTGGAAGCTTGGTTCACCATCTGCAACTCTTTGTCCTGCCAAACAAATAATATAATATAACAGAATAAACTCATCGGAATCAAGCTTATACTAGTGTACAAAATGTACATAGATGTTGACGAAGCACAGTGCATATTAATATATACAACCTCAGATAAATATGTAGCTCAAGAAAAAAAAAAAAGTGGTCTGAGGATCGTAACTGTTGCTTAGCAAAAAACTAATACGGTATAAATTAATCAACTGCTTAACAATATTTTCATTGATAGGCTTCTCTAAAAAAGGATAAGAAGTTCCTACGAAAAAGCTATTTTAGATAGCAATTTCAAAACTTATTCTAACGCTGCATACTTGTTTTCTATGGCGGCAAGTAAAATTTTACTAAACGAGTCAATGATGTGGTGCAGTACAATCCCTGGAGAAAAAAAGGCTGGCCAGCATATCACTGAAGTCGCATTCAAAGATCCTCTGCTCTTAGACCACGATATGCAATAAAGAGTGTTATTCAAATGTAAATTGAAAATTTTAAGAAAAGAGGCATATCACAATACTACAGTTTTGTGCCAATTAAAGTGTTTCGCATCTAACAAAGGTCAAGAGTTTAAATCTGTTAATAAAATAAAAACTTATTCCCCATAATTCTTGTTCAGTTTGAATTTTGTGCTAACTCTAGTGTCATGATTCCTCCATGAATGCCAAATATTAGTGAGGCAAAATTTAAACACAAGCTCACGTGGATGGCAGATTTCACAACAAGCAGAAGCTACTTGTAACTGATTGGTATGTAAACTATAATAATAATAACTGAATATGTTGGATTCAATTTATTAGTTTGTTTGTTGAAATCAGTTGTAACTGATTATAATTGTCAGTTGGCTACTGAACTCATGTAACGAGATTCAAAAAGCTATAAAGAGAGAAAAATACCTGATAGGGCAGCTAAGAGACGTACTTAATTTTCTATTTTTCACTGCTTAACAGATTTGGGTATGTTTACAGTTGGGAGCATAGATGATGGTGGGGGGTTGGATGGTGGGCCTTAGATCATGGTAGATGAGGGGTTCTTTTATAATTAAAGTAAAAGAGTTAAGATCAATTTTTATAAAGGAATTATATTGAAGTTGGATAAAATTTGGAGGTAGGTCACAAGCTCTATAATTGTTAATTAATAATTGAACTCAATCTTAGAATGTTTTCATACAATTGTAAAACTCATGTAGAGATATATATCCCATCATTTAAATTAGAAATAAAGAGAGAAAAGGAAAGGATGTAGGGGCTGGCATCTTGCTTGGGCCCACTTGCAATTACCTAAAACCACCTCCTTCTATCATGCATAGTAGCATGGCCAGCCCTTACATCCTTTTCCATGACTTGGACTTAACCTACTAAGCACTAACAAATAAAAATATATCAACATAAAGTCCACATAACACTTACAACACAAAATACATGAAATTATATAGCATATTATATTAAATGGATAGACTAATTCTTCATCTGCTCTTGCTCTTTATGGCTTGAGTTTCTTATTCGTTTGCCCAATCTAGTGATACAACTACTCATATGTGCAACATCATTTCCTTTGAACTCCAAAAAACTCTTGCCGAAAGAGTTAGATAAGTGGCAATGATGGTAGAGTATTTGTAGGTATAGGATAACAACATGTGGCATTGGTTGAGGAGATCATTTTCATCTTGCAAATGTGATATCTTGAAGTATTTGCTAATAAATACTATCATTGGAAAAATCATATAAGCATATGGACCATATAATGTTATTAAAAGAAAATACAAGGTAGGTGGTTTGCTATATCCACTTGAATGAGAGATTAAACTTCAATTAAGAATTCAAGATTTATTTCTTGTTATTAAAATTAATATCATTTTTATTTGATTCACAAAAAATTATTATTTGATATTTGATTCTTCAAACCTTTCTTCCTTGGATCAAGTCACCAAACCTTCTCCTTCAATTCCAAAATTTCATCACACAAAAACAACCATTTTTCATTGACAAATAAAACCTTAAATATGCACAAATGAAGGAAATTCAAAATGGGGAGTTTGAGAGAGAAGAGGGGTGAACCACCCACTGGAGTAACCACCACAACTGCTCCCTCCATTCACTTAACCGTCCAATCCATATTGAATAAGTCAACATGTGATACTCCACACTTACTAGGTTAGCCAATACACTCAATTCCACTCACAAATGAAGACTTCAGTGCACTCTAGTGCACTCTATAGAAATACAACACAATTACAATACAATTACAATGAAAACATTTTGAGAAAAGAAAATATATAAAATTCTCCTAGACCTTCGTTTGGCTCCTAGTAATGGGTCCATGCTGTGGGGTCCAATAGTCGTGGATTAGGAAGAAATTAACAGGGTTTAGGAGAGAAATTTGAAAGCAATGATTGTTTAGGGATTTCCTTTTGGATTGAATGCCTTAAGAGGGAAAATTTCCTAGGGCTAGGGCATATGGTATTTTGGCTGATTTTTGTATTTCTGTTTGGTGATTTGGGCTCTAGCCACCGGCTAAGGATTGGGAGAGTCGGATCTTCCTCTCGAATTGAAGATCTCCTGTATATTGTTTGTTTCTTTCCATTGTTCATCAATTAATCAAGAGTTCTACTACTTTTTATCCATTTTTTTCTTTTCAAATGCTGTTTTCATCTTGGCTGAAATTCAATTTCAGCCACCAATTCCCTTGTGTTTCTACAAGTATTTCCTATCATAAGCTTTGTTGGTAAGTTCGTGGTGTTGTTGATTAATTTTTTAACTACCTACAATAAAAGAAAACAATAAGCTTATTCAGATCAGTGATTTGAACTGAGCATGCTAATTTCTGCTCATTGCACATAAATAATAGATTAGTTGTTTGTATTTTCTTTGTTTGGAGTTATGTCATTAATTTTATATAGTGTCATATGAGACAGAATATCCGCTTGATGGGAAAAAATGTCAATAAAAGATCACATTTGCTTTGAATAGCCTAAACAGTATGATACGGTGTTCATTGTCAATTAAACCTCTACAAATGTTGAAATAATAATAGTTCCCAAATATAAGTTTCTCACAATTGGACAAGCAAAAATATTGGAGAGAACGGTCAGGCGTTTAGTATTTTCCATTGATGAAGTGATGGGTTTGCTTAAAAGCAATGAATTGTCTTATATTGCTTCAAGCCTGCCTTCTCACTATTTTGCGTAAGAGATGGTTTGCAAAATCTTCAGAGGACATGGAATGATTTAGTTACATTGCAATATTAAAACTATTGTAAATATGATTAAGTTGAGCATCTAATCAGATTGACAAAGCGATGAGCAATAACTCAAGCCACGCTACTTCAGAATTGGTTTTGGTTGCAGTTTTGATTATTAGATGATAAGATTAAAATGTATAGAATGACAAGTGTTCTTTTAAGGATTTAATACTGCCATAGGGCATTGTTATCAAAGATTGGTTACCTGCTCAATTGCGGTGCTTAGCCTCACTAGAAATAGTTTTCCTCTCGGCATAAGAGCTATTCCAGTCTCCTCCATCCTGCGCATAATAATCCATGGGATAATCTATCCCTTCATCATCAGAACCACAACAAGAATCACTGCTCTGGGAGCAACCTGGGCCAGAGCAACTTTGTTTCTTTCTACAGCCTTGTTGATAGCCTAGTGTATTCCTTGCTCCTGCTCTTCTTTCCTTCTCCCACCATCCAGGGACATAACCCAAAGCAATCTCCAACTCAAATGTGGTAAGCAGAGGCTTTGAAAATCCCTCGCCCCAATCAATTGATAGCCGAGGACATGCAATCTGCACCCAAGCATCCACACTATCCCCAAAAAGCTCTATACGTGCAGGTGATATCTCTGACATCAAAACCACCGTGTAGTCCAACTCCTTCTCTTCCATTTTCTCTACAACCCGGTTCAAAACATTCGTGTTTCCCTGCCTACCGAGAGTCCCAAGAACAATTCCCCAGTTCCTGGCCTCCCTGGCCGCATGGATGGAGTCTTTCCTGGCTTTCTTCATCCCCCCGTGATCATACTCCTCCAAAACGAGCACGCCAATGTAGGGATCATATCGGTAAGCTGGAATTCCCGGATTCGCAATCATGAAAGCCTCAAGGTGGAACCTTCCGTCAGCAACGAACACGACACTGTCGATTCCATAGCTCTTCGGTATGGTCGGCGCGGTGCAACCAAGTACCTCGCCAGGGGACAAAGGCTTCGTCTGCGGAACGAAGACGTTGTATCCCTCGGCCTCGAGAAGCGGTTTAGCCGCGTGGATAGCGGCGACGAACTGCACTGTGCCAGCAAGAGCGAGGCGTTGTGGAGAAGCTAAAGAGGATTTTACAGAGGAAGCTAAGCGGGGGACATCAATACGGATGTCAACGAAGACGTAGAGGACTGGGAGACGGGAGGAGGTGACGGGAACGAGGCAGGAGTGACCGTAATGCACGAGAAGGTCTGCGGAGAGAGCGGAGGCGGCGTAGTCATCGAGGCAGCAGGCGCCGTAGGTGGGTTCGGCGAGGATGATGACGTCGGTGGTCGAAGAGAAGGAGCGAAGGATGTCCGCGAGGGGAAGGGAGTACATGAGGAGGCCGTCGGGGAGCTGGAGAGCGATGCGGCCGACGTTGGAAGAGGAGATGCGGTGCAGGGTTTTGTGGATCTCGAAGTTATAGTTGGACGGAAGGAGGGAGATTGCGGCGTTTAGGGCTGGATTGGAGAGGATCGATTCAGGAATTTGATTCTTCACAAAACGCTTTGGAATAGTCTTTCGGTGCTGTGAGAAATTAGGGTTAGGGTTTGGTTGGGTGGTGAGGGAAAGAGTGGAGATGGAGCAGCCGTTGTCCATCTCCATGATCGCCGGCCTAAAAGATCGTGTAATACTTGGGGAGGGGGAATATAAGATGGCAATACTATTATATATTTAAAAAGACAGTTTACTTAAATTAAAAAACCGCGGGGATAGCTCAGTTGGGAGAGCGTCAGACTGAAGATCTGAAGGTCGCGTGTTCGATCCACGCTCACCGCAAAAGATTTATCTTTTTTAAAATAGTTATTTTTAATTTTTTGTGATGCTTTTAAATAAACTAATTTATTTATTGAAAAAATTTCTGTTCTTTATTAGTTAATAAATTTTTTATTGTTTTATTTCGTAGGATTTTGAATTATTTTCCTTCTCTCTTGTAGCATTTATGTTTCTTTGAATTTTACAGAACTCTAATTTATATAATATAAATTACGTTTTATTAAAATATTTTAAACAAACATTATCTATGTGCTTTTATTAAATTTCAGATAAGTAATTGTTTAATAATTATTTTAATGTTGAACTTAAGTAACTCATTTATTTGTTTATTATAAGCTAAATTTTAAATTTAAATACTCTCAATAAATAATATTTATAAAAAATACTAAGTTATTAATTATAAATGATTTCTTATTACAAAATATCTTCAATAAATAATATTCATTAAATTTTAATATAAGCATAACGTGTCATTTGAGACCATTTTCTTATAACTTTATAGTAGAAAAATTTATAACTTAAAAAATTGTTTTATAAAGTAGTAAGAAAGCCGTCCGAAACAAACTTTAAGGCTTCGTTTGGGATGACTTTTTTTATTGTTTTTTAAAGCAAAAATTTAGTACAAAAATTTTAAGAAATTTGAGTATCAATGATTAATAATTTGTTTGAGAAACTTATATTGATGTGGAGAATATTAGATTTTAAATATAGGTTTTTGAAGTGATGTGAAATATTGCAAAATAAGATTTTAGTATTTTTTTATAAAAATTATATTGATGTAGAGGGTATGATATTTTAAATGTACGTTTTTAAAGTGATGTGAAAAACTTAAATGGGTTATGAATGACTTACAGAGTTGATAAATTAGGATGCAAGGATGACTAATACAGCTTAGGATAGAAGGATTCGAAGTGGCGTAGAAGAATTAATATTATAAAAGTTTTAGAGGTTGTTTGTTCTCAAATTAGGTCTAAGAAAATAAGGGATGGCAAAGAGTAAGGGTCTATTTGCGATAGTTTGATCAATATTTTACATTTCATATAGTGGTGGCCGACAACGATGATAATGACGGTGCATTTGCAGTTTATTTGGAATCGCCCATATCTAAGGAATTCCAGATATACTCAAAATGCACTACCTATATATTTGGAATGCACTATTTCTACACGCTGCATTTACTTCAAACCAAACACCAAAAATTTTAAAACCCTTGTATTAGATTACCTTGCACCATAAATGCAACAAACTAAATAGCCCTTAAATGTTATTCAAGCATGCTTATAATCGAATCGAGTGGCTCGGCGAGACGATTCCAACGAGCCCAAAACTACTTAATTCTGACATCATTAAGATACTTAAAAGCTTGAGATACACTACATAATCAAAGGAATTAGAATGTGTCATCCGATGTAACATTCTGAATTCGCCCCAAATTTTCTCCATATTTATGTGGTAGACCACTCTAAAAATATATAAATAAACCCCATCTTCCCACATGAAAAATGGGTTAGACCTTTTGACTCCGGACCCTTTGGACAGGTCGCAGTAAGATGAGTATTCTTCAAGCCGTGGACAAGACTCCACGGTGACACCGACGATGGTCACCGCTCCAGCTTCCCAACAGACTACAAGAACCACCACATGAACTAATTCATGATACATAATCTAAGCTAACCACCACCTGACGTAGTCAAGATACAGACACATCTCACAGGAAAGAGGAAATTTTACGAAACCAATCAATCTGCTTTATTAGCACCGAGCACTCTTATTTATACACATTTATCAGCCACATAGTTGGCTATATTTAGCAAGATCAAAGAAAACAAGAATTACAAAAACTGATGTTGTATTCAGATAGTTGTTGCTTGGTAAAAGGCGCAGGGTAGAAAATGGTTAGCTCCCGTGTTAGTCTGCCGGGGTAGGAAGAACTTTAGGTTGGTAATAAGGTGACAAGTCAGCCACGTTGAAGTTGGCAGACACATTATAGTCACCGGGGAGATCAATTGGATATGCGTTGTCGCTGATTTTTTTGACAATCCGAAATGGTCCATCAGCTTTGGGTTTTAATTTGCTAAACACACCTGAAGGAAACCTCTCCTTACGTAGACGGATCCATACTTTGTCTCCCTCTTTGAACTGTACTGCTCAACGCAATTTATTGGCGACCTTTTGGCATTTGAGGTTATGCTTATGGATCATTTCCTGCACGTCTTTACGTAGCCGTTGAATTTCCTTGCTGTGTTGGCTTCCGTCAGTGCTATAGTTATGGGTAGATAACTGTGGAATCAAGTCCAGAGGAGATAACGGGTTGCTACTGTTGAGTCCAGGCAAGTGCAAATCTTCTGAAATTGTTAGGAGATAACTATACATTTGAACAATAATGTTTGGAATCATCAAAACTACATAAGTTGCATAGATATAACTCATTCAAATAGCAACTATTCAAACAGCTACCATAAACTACTTGAAATGGACTATGTCCTGTTGCTTGATTGACAAACCTATTGAAAGCAAACTCAATTTATGGTAGTATAAGGTCCCACTGTTTTAAATTATTCCCCATAAAGCAACGAAGGAGATTACCAAGACTCTTATTGACCGTCTCCATTTAGCCATCTGTTTGAGAGTGGGCTGTCGAGCTAAAATTGAGTTTGGTTCCTAATTTGGCCCATAGCGTTCTCCAAAAATGACTCAGAAACTTGACGTCACGGTCTGACATGATGGTTTTAGGGATCCCATGCAGGCGCACAATCTCCTTGAAGTACAAATCGGACATGAGTGGCGTCCAAGGTCTTGTTGCAAGCCACAAAGTGGGCCATTTTCGAAAAATGATCCACTACAACCATTATGGAATCCTTGTTTCTCTGAGTTCGAGGTAAGCCTAACACAAAGTCTAGACTAACCTCAATCCACGAACCTTCAAGGACGGGTAAGGGGGTATATAACCTCAATTTCTGACTATGTGTTTTTGCCAAAACACAAACTCGACACCGTCGTATAAATCGGACAACATCTCGAACAAGTAGCAACAAGAAGAAATGCTCTTTAACTAAAGAAAGAGTTTTATCTCTTCCGAAGTGGCCTACAATGCTAGATTCATGACATTCACTGATGATTGCCATGCGAGTGGAGCCCTACGGAATGCACAATTGGTTACCGAAGAAAAGATGCCCTTTCTGGCAGTGGTATAGTTGATAGGGTCTCTCTTGGCATTTGTTCCATATTTCTCCAAAATCTGAGTCCTTGGGGTACAATTCTATAAGCAAATCAAATCTGGTAACTTTAGTTTGTAGAGCCTGGACTAATGCCACCCGCTGACTGAGGGCGTTCGCCACTTGATTACATTTACCTGATTTATGTTTCAGGACATAATGGAATGCACCAAAGTATTGAACCCAAGCAGCGTATCGCCCCCTTAGTTTTTTTTGGCTATTAAGAAAACACAAGGCTTTATGATCGGAGAATAAAATAAATTCGTGAGGCAGCAAATAGTGACCCCGGTGATGAAGGGCCCTGACAATAGTATATAATTCTTTGTCATAAATGGAGTACTTTTGTCGGACATCATTAAGTTTTTCACTAAAAAAGGTGATCGGATGATCTCGTTGGCTAAGAACAGCTCTAATTCCCACATTTGATGCATCACAGTCTAATTCAAATGCATTGTTAAAATCAGGTAGGGCCAACACGGGTGCAGTTGAGACAGCTTCCTTCAGCCGTTCAAACCCTTCATCGATGGAGTCCATTGGAACTTGTCATTTTTTAAAAGTTTGTTCAAGGGTGAGGCCAGCGTTCTAAAGTTCTTGATAAACTGGTGGTAGAAGGGGGCAAGACCATGGAATTGTCGCACTTCCATTGTTGATTGTGGCGTTGGCCATTGCTGGATAGCTTCAACTTTGCTCAGGTCGGCCTCAATTCCTTCGGCAGAGATGACAAAACCCATGAATGAAATTTTTTTCATGAGGTAATGACATTTTTTTGGATTTGCAAACAGTTGCTATTCTCGGAGGATATTAAAGATGTTTTTCAGGTGGCTGATGTGATTGTCCATGGAAGGGCTATATACCAAAATGTCGTCAAAATAAATGACCATGCATTTGTTCATGAGTTGTTGGAATATCTGATTCATAAGCCCCATGAATGTGTTGGGTGCATTGGACACGCCAAAATTCATTACGGTACATTCGTATGAGCCTTCTCGCATTTTAAATGTGGTCTTCCATTCATCACCGGGTCGTACACGTATTTGGTGATATCCGCAACTTAAATCAATTTTGGAGAACACACACGCCCCATGAAGCTGGTCGAAGATGTCATCTATACGGGGTCTAGGAAATCAACATTTGATGATTATTTTGTTGATTGTTTGACTGTCTATACACTTGCGAAAAGGTCTATCCTTCTTAGGGACCAATAGTGTAGGGACTGCACAGGGGCTAGCACTTGGACGTACAAACCCCTTAATAAGCAGTTCATCCACATGATGTTGTAACTCCAAATGCTCGTCGGGTCGGAGGCGATATGCTGGACGGTTTGGCAAGACCGAATCTGGCACGAGTTCCTTTTGATGTTGAACATCACGTAGTGGGGGCAAACATGCTGGCATTTCCTAAACTAAAACATCCTCATATTGCTGCAATAGTGGATGGATCAATGCAGGTACATAATGAAATTGGAGGTTCTCCTCAACCAAAATCAAAATTAGTCCCTGTTGTGCTGCTTTCAAACCTTGCATAAATAAGTTTTGATTACTTATCTTGGACGGTGAAGGGTCTTCTCTGTTAGCCACTGGTGAGGGTAACAATACAATTTTTTGTTGGTTGTGCCTGAAAGAATATGTATTGGTGGTTCCATTGTGAAATGGTGCCTCGGTCAAACTGCCATGGACAAGAAACATGTGGCAAGCATCCATGGGCACTACGTCGCACAATGCCTGATCTTGAAAATGTCCAATGGAAAAGTCTGATAAGCAACATTTATTAACCTGAACCTCTGCATTCTTCTAGATCCAAGAAATTGAGTAAGGCTTAGGGTGGTTTGTCATTATTAGTTGCAACTTGTCTACCATAAGAGCAGCAACCACATTTTCACAGCTTTTGCTATCTATGATCACATTACACACCCGATTTTTCACCGTGCATCTGGTCCTAAAAATGATGTGGCGCAACCACGAGTCCCCCTTTTGTGTGTTCAACAAATGTCTCAAGACAAGAAAATTCCCTTGACCGCCTTGCAAATAGACATGTTCATTTGCCGAGATTTCATCAGTAGGAGAGTAATCAGAATCGAACATTTTAGGCTCCTCCATAAGGGTTACAACCTGACGATTGGGGAAATTAGAAGCTATATGCCCAAATCCTTGACATTTAAAACATTTTCGTACAGGTAGAGTGTTTTGCAGTTGATTCACCTAAGGTGGGGGCCCATGGTGGATATTCTTCCGCTTGTTTGCTAGGTCCCACTCCAAGTTTATTGATCTTGCTTTCCTTTCAGATATGATGTATGGAATTAAGTTCCTTTGGAAAGTCTTTTTGGTTCTTGCTTGTTGCTTCTCCACCTTCAATGCCAAACTCATGACATCCTGTACCATCCAGTAGGGTTGTAGCTGCACCACGTTGGCGATAGTAGGGTTCAAACCGCCTAAAAAGTGATCCACAGTATGTTCTTCTGGTTCCACCACATCACATTTAATGGAAAACTGTTCAAACTCTATGATGTATTCTTCCACAGTCATTTGTTGCTGCTGAAACTGCATAAATTTCAGGAATAAATCCTGCTTATATTGATCTGGAATGTATTTGCGCTGCAACTCTTTCTTCATTTTCGGCCATGAGATGATCTTACTTCTGCCCTCGCGAATTCTTGACCTTTTATGATTTTCCCACCAAAGTGATGTGGCTTTCTTTAATTTTATTATTACCAATTTGACGATCCTATTAGCAGGAACTTCCTTGAACTCAAGAACTTGATCCTCGGTTTGTAGCCATCCAATGAACTCGTTTGGATCCATCCTTCCGTCCAATTTTGAAAGTTCAATCTTGATCCCACAATCATGAGATGTCTTTCGGTGATTCCGGCCAGGGCCTCTTCTTCCAACGTCATCTTCGCTTGACCTTTCTTGATGGAAAGGATTGACGTCGTCTTTCTCATTTGGAGGTATTGGCGATTCTCTTTGCTCACATAAAGCTAAACACTATTGTAAATGGGCAATCTCTCATTGTAAGTCTTCGATCAAGACTTCTTGAACTGGTCTTTGGGGGTTCCGACGAGGCGACATCTTGCCGGCTCTGATGCCACTTGACTCCAGACCCTCTGAACAGGTCGCGACAAGATGAGTATTCTTCAAGCAGTGGATAGGACTCCATGGTGACACTGTCGATGGCCACTGCTCCAACTTCCCAACAGACTGTAAGAACTACCCCTTGAATAAATTTAGGATACAGAATCTGAGATAACCACCACCTGACGTAGTCAAGATACATACACATCTCATAGGAAAGAGGAAATTTTACGAAACCAATAACAATTTGCTATATTTAGCAAGAGCAAAGAAAACAAGAATTACAAAAACTGAAGTTGTATTCAAATAGTTATTGCTTGGTAAAAGGCATAGGGAAGAAAATGGTGAGCTCCGGCGTCACCGTAGGAGGCTTAGATCTTCGGCTAGAGACTCAAGAGAACTCTAAGGCTTGAAGCATCCCAGAGTTCCACTGCCGGTGAACCCTCACCACAAGGTCACCAATGTTGGACCTCTATTAAACCATCGTCAATGGACCTTTATCCACCAACAAATACTAGGTCATCGTTCGACCTTCATCTCCTGTTGACTATTGTTCTTTTAACAACCATTCCCGCCAACTACAGTTGGTCCAACCAATATTGCCCATCTACTATGATCCATCGGATCACTATTGCTTGTCAACAACGGTCCCTCTGACCACCATCACCTGCTGACTACGGTCGCTCTAACCATCATCGCCAGCAAACTATAGTCCCTCCAACCTCTATCTCCCATAGATTATAGCCCTTACAACCACTATTGCCTGCCAACTACGTTTTATCTAACTACCATCACCGACCGATTATGGCCCCTCCAACAACCATAGTTTGTCAACTATGGTCCCTTAGACTATAGTTTCCCCCCAATTATAGTCCCTCAGAACTCCATCGTTAGCATACTACGATTCCTTCGACTTCTGTCACTCATCGACTATGGTCCCACCGATCACTATCGACAGCCGACTAGCCCCTCTAACCACTATCGCCCGCTGACTATAATTCCTCAGACCACTGCCACTCGCTAACTACGATCCCTCCGACCTCTATCGTCTATCGACTATGGTTCCTCAAACCATCATTGCCTGTTGACTATAATCCCCTTCGACCACCATTGAATGATGAATATGGTTCCTCCAACTACCACTAACAACTACAGCCACTCTGACCATCATCTGTCTACACCCCCTCCAACCATTGTCTCTTGAACACTATCCCTCTTACCTCCATCGGTCGAATATGGTCCTACTATCCAAATGAATAGGCCAACATTCTCTTGAGAACAACCCTTATGTCATTATATTCTTCTAACTTCTGCTATGTAAATGATTTATATTAAGCCAATCCCTTCTGGTGGGAAAAATTATGTATCACCACGCAGATTTTGATTTCTCCTATTTTGTAATCGAATAATACATTGAGAATAAAGTACAATTTCGAGAGGCCGACACAATATTCTACAATGGATTCAATATCAGAATAGGATTTTTAAAAATTGATATTTCTATAATCAAACATAGTTCAAAGAATAACATATCATCTCAAAAGATGAACATGAAATTCTATAGAATATGTTTAAAGATAGAAATATGTTTTTGAAAAAGTTTATTCATTCTTTTATTTAGATATGACAA
>NW_021319698.1:504652-513194 GCF_001605985.2 Dendrobium catenatum | reverse complement strand
CGGGCACCACTGACAACAAACCCGGATTCTAATCCTAAGAATGACGCAAGTGATTTTTGAACTGGGATATAGTGTTCCTTGAATCTTTATTTCTTCGTCTTCTTTGTTCAATCTTTTTGTTCTGTCTTTTCTTCTTCTACGAGATTCTCGGATCCGCCGGGTTCTGAATATCCAAATGAAAAGAAACTCATCCCTAAGAGGGATATTTTCTTTTCTATTTGGATTTTAAATCATCCTAATTTGGCTTTCAAATAAAAGAGAATAATCCTTTAAGGTATATTCTCTTTTCTTCGGATTCCAAATTGAATATGATACCCCATTTTCAAAATCACTTTCACAATTTTCAAACACATTTACATTACATTACATTTCACATAAAGAAAATGAAAATCTAGACCACCTATAGGGTTATCCTAAGCAGAAATCATCCCAAGCAGTTATATATATACATTTTAAATTAAATTAATTAGCCACACTTGGCCACACTTTTTTTATTTGGGGGCTAAACAGCTGAAGCACCTGTAGCATTTATATGATTATTAATTAATTAGCCCCCTTTACTGCCCTGCATGAGTGTGGCCACCTGCAGAAAATCTTGTTAACAACCATATTGCTCATAACCTATGGGTAATCTAATCGTCAATCAAATCATATCACAGAGTGCAGTAAAAATAAATAAACAAACACATCAATAATTTTACAACCAGCATACAGTGAAAACAGAGAAAAAGCCCGTCACACAGCAGTAAGAAAATAAACACTGGCCTAACCTAAAAACTAGAGTCGGTTGTCCTAACGAACAAATCTAAGTGTGTGCAGTAGGCTGTGAGGTTTTGATATGTCCTAGATCAATTATTGGCTAAAGTTTTTTAATTGATTGAATTTTAATTTAAAAATATTCACTAATCCTAAGGTGAGGTGTCATTGAGTTTTCTATGTTATATATTTCTATCCTAAAATGTACATACACCCTAAGTCTAAGTTTTCTAAGACTCTGTCCTTAATTTTTGTCCTTAAATGTCACTACTATTATATAGGGTAAAAAAAATGTTGTTATCACTAAACCTTAGGACTTTGCACGTGTGTAAAAGGAGTTTAGGGATCTAAGAACAAATAAAAATAAACCTAATAAAATTGAAGTTACTACAGGAACCTAAAAGAAGGGTTCGCACAAACCATATCAAGGGGGGGCCCTAAAGGTTTTCTAAGTTTAGAAATGCTCACAGTCACCGGGGGCTACGACCCGGTGGTTTCACCCGTAGCACCTCTACCCAGTTGGATAGAGGCGACTGACATCATTAGCTCCTTGTTCTTTTATTCCTTTGATCAGTACCATTCCTCGTAATTCATGCAAATATAGAGAAGAAAACAAGGAAAATTGGGAAAAACATGGATTAGAAGCATTTTTAATAAATAATAATAAAATAATTAAAATTTACTGAAAATAAAAGACGTACCTTTCTTCAGGCTTGGATATCAGTTTTGTTTCTTACCTTTTGAACTTTTCCTTTCTGATAACATATTTCATGTTTTCCGAAACTTTTCTCAAGGCACCAGAAAGGGGAAGGAGAAAAGAGAGAGAGAAGGAGAGACAGAGAGAGAGAGGGAACTTTTATTTTTTTTAATACTTTCATTTTCTAATAAACTCCAAAATAACTCACTTTCTAATACAAACCACTCTTCATCTTTCTTCCCAAAACATACACAAGTTCATCTTTCAAAATCACACACTTTTCACTTCTTAAACTGTATATACTATATCTTTTCAAGACAAACAAATTCTACCTTTCAACCTTTACAAATCTCAATCTCTTAAAATCCATACACTTTCTAATACATACTTCCCAAAATATCTCACTTTCCAAATCACTTCTTCCAAAATATACAAGGTACTCCTCCTTCCATACTCAAACACTTAGCATTTTCACATGAAGACTCCATACACTTCACCATTTACACAAACACACTTTCCAACAATCATACGCACATTTTGTCTATTTACATATACTTCAATCCCTTTTCACTTTTCAAACTTAAATACAAAACACATTTCACTTTTCACCTTTCAAATCTACAAAAAACACTTCTTAAACTATACACCTATTTTCACTATTTAACATACAAACATTTCATTTTCCACTTAAACATACACTTTAATAAACTTCTTCAGTACATACCCATTTCCATACATTTATCTTCACTTATTCACATGCATACTTTAGCTTTTCAAAACATTCATACTTTTCAAAACAAACACAAGTTCCACTTTTCCATAACAAACACAATTTTCACCTTCAACACACATAATTTTCACCTTTACACAAACTCCACATCTCCAACTTTCAAATCGATAATTATGCTAAATACAATTCAAAGAAAAATTTAAAACCAACTTTATTACTTTCCAAAACTAATGAAGTTTTCCAACAAAAAGCATATCATCTTTCCAACAAATTTGTAAGTCTCAAGAACACATGTATATAACCATTTACACAAAGCCCTTGATTACATTGAGATGAGAATAATAACTATACAATGTAAATAACCCATAATAACTTGCTTCATTTCACTATCAAGATATCATTTAAGAGAAAATAAAAACAAAACATTCATTAAATGATTAAGAAAACTAACCACTAATGAAGCTTAAGCAAATGATTTAAGAAATCCTTTCAAATTTTGTAAAGATCAAGCAAACTATCAACAAGAGTTTAGTATTTAGTTTTTCATTATTCCGTTGCTACAAAAAATGATAACTCAAAATCACTCAAGAATTACAATGCTAGATACAATGCAACTATGAAAAATAAAATAGATGCAACCATTTTTCTTCCAAGATAAAAACATATAAGTTTATATATGCATACAAACAAAATTTTTATCATTTCTCTTACTGCCAATGCTTATCAAAAGAGTGAAACCTTGACAGATTTTGTCTCAGATTTTATTCATGAATATCAATATGCAAACCCTCAATGCTTGATTTTGAAAGTTGAAGAAAAGGACAAGAAGAGAATGGGTGAGAAAATAGGAAGGGAAGAATAAATGGGGGAGGATTATACCTGTGAAATGGAGGAAAGTAGGCGGCTAGAGTTTACTAACAGGGAGCCGAGAGAATGAGATTGACGGCAGAAGAGGAAAGCTTCAGGAGATGTCGGCTACGACAGGGAAATGAAGGAGGATGGAGGTTTGGCTCTGATATCGCCTGTAGATGTGTGGGCTGGGGACTTCTCACACGAACTGGAGAGGAAGACTTCACAAACTGCAGTAAGTGAAGGGAGTTCGGTCTGTGTATGCGAGTGATGAAAGCTTCGTTCGAGCCGAAAGCAAGGGGCGAACTGACTCCTGACTTCGTGCGACTTGGAGAGAGGGGGATCGGTTGAGGGCTGGCTGTGTTAAAAATGCAAAGAGGGGCGATCGGTCCTTAGATTCTTGCGACGCATGGAGGGAATGAGGGGTTGTGCGAACTGTGTGAGAGAAGGTGACCGTGGGGAGTTAAGAGATCGTGTGCGAGAGCGGTTCTTCTGTGCGAATGGAGATTGTGAGGGAGTGCGAACTGCTGGGTGGTTCGCGAATTATATAGAGGAGATGGGGTCATGGGTGCTAGTTTGAATCGGCCTAAAAGGCACTTGAATCTCATACTTACCTTTATTCTATTTTAAATTTGAACGGCTCAGATTAATCATAATTTTAAAAAAAATTCAAGAGTTAGTTTATATTTCAAATTGATTTAGAGATTAATTAGAAAATAATTGATAATTTAAAATAAATATTTTGAGTTAATTTTAAAATAGAAATAATTTTGAAATACTAATTTTATCTCATTTACAATGATTTAAATTTGATTGAGTCGAGGTGAATTGATTTGAGCCTAATGCTGTATCAATTTGATCAAAAAATAAATTTGATCATATCAAATTGAGTCGATCGACATCGACGAATCATAAATCGAGCTTGATTTGAGTTCATTTGGAGTTGAATTAAAATTTGATTGAATTGATTTTGATTCGAATTGAGTGATAGGCTAGAGTCGATGCTACGTCAGTGGGCAACCACCTAAGGGAAATCCTATGGGCGACGTCTACACTAGGCTACGAAGACCTAGGTACTAGAGTCGATTCCGGGAAAATTAACCTCGAATAATGAGGTCAACAAATGGACCCCCAATAAGCATGATAAACTTGCCAAAGTTTATCGTGCGTATTGGCGTTGACCGAAAGGATCAACTAGATCCAAAGTCGAAGCTGAAGATTTTAGTATATAATTTGAAAATATTTTGTTATTTGAGAGATAATCAAAATGAAAGTTGACAGAAATTTGGGTTTATTGTCTGAAAGATTTGGATCGATTAATTGATCTGAAAGTTCATAAAAATAATGATGGCTTTAGCAAATAATAACTAAGGTGATTAGTATTATTTGGTAAAGTCGTCAAATGTCAAAGTTGAATATATAGGTTTGAATGTGGTTTGGAATGTGAGAGTTAATGTAATTTTGTTTTGAAAATGATTTTGATAAGACTAGAGTCTTCTTTCTAGTTCAAGAGAAAGGATGCCACCAAGTTGGCATTTACACCCAACTCAACAAACTAGAGGGCGTCTTCTAAGAAAAGAGAGCAACCTATGGAATAGATTATATCTAATCTCAAAAGGTTTGAATTTTAAATTTTACTAGGATGGTGCCACAAGGGGCGTTCTCCAACTCTAGCAAATGATCATGAGGAAAGGATGCCTAAGTGTGGGGACTCACACCTAACCTAAGAGGATTAGAAGATCATATGGAAAGGAAGCCTAAGTGTGGGGACTTACACCTAACCTTAGAGGATCAGATGATCATATGAAAAGGAAGCCTAAGTATGGGGACTCACACCTAATCATAGAGGATCAGATTTAAGGTTTACAATTTAATGAAGAAAAGATGCCGCTAGAGATGCTTATACTTAACTTCTGGATGAAGATCAGGATGCCACTAGGGATGCTTATACCTAACTTCAAGAATGTCAATAGGATGCCGTAGGAGGACTTATACCTAGAGACGGATTTAAGATTTAAAATTTAATGAAGAGAAGATGCCGCTAGGGATGCTTATACTTCTCCTCGGGACGAAGATTAGGATGCCACTAGGGATGCTTACTCCTAACTTCAAAGATGTCAATAGGATGCCGTAGGAGGACTTATACCTAGAGATGGATTTAAGATTTAAAATTTAATGAAGAGAAGATGCTGCTAGGGATGCTTATACTTCTCCTCGGGACGAAGATTAGGATGCCACTAGGGATGCTTACTCCTAACTTCAAAGATGTCAATAGGATGCCGTAGGAGGACTTATACCTAGAGACGGATTTAAGATTTAAAATTTAATGAAGAGAAGATGCCGCTAGGGATGCTTATACTTCTCCTCGGGACGAAGATTAGGATGCCACTAGGGATGCTTACTCTTAACTTCAAAGATGTCAATAGAATGCCGTAAAAGCGGACTTAAACCTAAAGACGGATTTAAACTGGATGGCTGCCGTAAAAGCGGACTTAAGCCAGAAAGTCAATAGGATGTCGTAAAATTTGACTTAGACCTAAAGACAGATTTAATCAGGTTTGGCTGCCGTAAGAGCGGACTTAAGCCAGAAAATCAATAGGATGCCGTAAAAGCGGACTTAGACCTAAAGATAGATTTAATCAGGTTTGGCTGCCGTAAGAGCAGACTTAAGCCAGAAAGCCAATAGGATGCCGTAAAAGCGGACTTAGACCTAAAGACGGATTTAAATTGGATTGGCTGCTGTAAAAGCGGACTTAAGCCATAAAGTCAGTAGGATGCCGTAAAAGCGGACTTAGATCTAAAGACTGATTTAAACTGGATGGCTGCCGTAAGAGCGGACTTAAGCCAGAAAGCCAATAGGATGCCGTAAAAGCGGACTTAGACCTAAAGACGGATTTAAATTGGATTGGTTATCGTAAGAGCGGACTTAAGCCAGAAAGTCAGTAAGATGCCGTAAAAGCGGACTTAAACCTAAAGACTGATTTAAACTGGATGGCTGTCGTAAGAGCAGACTTAAGCCAGAAGTCAATAACATGCCGTAAAAGCGGACTTAAGCCAGAAGACTGATTTAAACTGGATGGCTGCCGTAAGAGCGGACTTAAGCTAGAAGTCAATAGGATGCCGTAAAGGCGGACTTAGATCTCAAGACTGATTTAATCTGGATTGGCTGCCGTAAGAGCAGACTTAAGCCATAAAGTTAGTAGGATGCCGTAAAAGCGGACTTAGACCTAAAGACTGATTTAAACTGGATGGCTGCCGTAAGAGCGGACTTAAGCCAGAAAGCCAATAGGATGCCGTAAAAGCGGACTTAGACCTAAAGACGGATTTAAATTGGATTGGCTGCCGTAAGAGCGGACTTAGGCCAGAAAGTTAGTAGGATGCCGTAAAAGCGGACTTAGACCTAAAGACTGATTTAAACTGTATGGCTGCCGTAAGAGCGGACTTAAGCCATAAGTCAATAGGATGCCGTAAAAGCGGACTTAAGCCAGAAGACTCATTTAAACTGGATGGCTGCCGTAAGAGAGGACTTAAGCTAGAAGTCAATAGGATGCCGTAAAAATGGACTTAGATCTAAAGACTGATTTAATCTGGATTGGCTGCCGTAAGAGCGGACTTAAGCCAGAAAGTCAGTAGGATGCCGTAAAAACAGACTTAGACCTAAAGACGGATTGAAACTGGATGGCTGCCGTACGAGCGGACTTAAGCCAGAAGTCAATAGGATGCCATAAAAGCAGACTTAGACCTAAAGACTGATTTAATCTGGATTGGCTATCGTAAGAGCGGACTTAAGCCAGAAAGTTAGTAGGATGCCGTAAAAGCGGACTTAGACCTAAAGACGGATTTAAACTAGATGGCTGCCGTAAGAGCGGACTTAAGCCAGAAGTCAATAGGATGTCGTAAAAGCGAACTTAGACCTAAAGATTGATTTAATCTGGATTGGCTGCCGTAAGAGCGGACTTATGACAGAAAGTCAGTAGGATGCCGTAAAAGCGGACTTAGACCTAAATACGGATTTTAGGATGGTGAATGTTTAAAGTAAAATTGATTTCCTTAAAGCTTTGAATCTTTTCCCTCAACCACAAATGACATTGACAACTTGCAAATGTTCTACTAGAGATCATAAGCTTTTATATATGTCATTTTCTAGAAGGGAAAAAAAATTTTAACGATTGATAGATTTGAAAATCTTTTGATTAAAATTTTGTTTATCCTTCATTATAAACGATCTTTATAACTTACAAATAATCCACTAGGAATTATCTTTTTATATCGGATCATCATATATGAGAAAAACAAAAGGGGAGTAGTTTGATCATCTTTGATAAGTAAAGACTTAACAAAGCATCTCGACCACCAAAGGAGAAATGCAAGATTTTGTTTAAAGATTGATTATATGATTGAATTTGTTTCGAGTAACTCAAAGAAAATAATAAGAATCTTCTAGAGTTCTCGTTCGCGTGTTCTAAGAGAACTAAATGCAATATGATAAAAATTTCCTTAGAAAATTTTAACTTTTGCATGAGTTGTTATAGAACAACGAGCATATTTGAGCATCCTTTATAGTGAAAGCACTAAGGAATATCAAATACTCATAATGATTGAGAAAAGTTTGATTTTCATCAGAGAGTGAAAGCTTTATTTTTCATTTGATAATAATTTTCTTATAATATTTGACTGTGATCGCTTAAGTTTTAATCATCTTAACCCAATGAAAAATACATGGGAAAAGATTCAAAAACTCAACGAAAGATAGGTTGACTCCCTCTAAATTAAATAGTTTGAATATGACCAAAATGAGTTTTAATTAAATAGCCAAAACTTAACAACTTCCTTTAAAGAAAATTATAGTTTTAGATATTTTGCATTTCAATGCTATAGAAAGACTCTTTTAATGGTAATAGAGTTATTTAGACTCTAACATCTGATTCTAGTTTATGATAAGCTGAAGATATACCTTGAATTGAATTTTATATCTATTTTACGAAGCCATCATAGACTTTATCGGGAATAGAATCCCTCCAAGTCTAACATCCAAGATTAGTCAATAATAGACAAGGTTAAATTGTAGTTTGATATTGATTTGGCATTTGGCAAAGATTCAAACAAAGGTATCATCGACATCACTAGGGATAGAATCCCTCATGTTCTAACATCCTAGTTCAATCAATAATAGATTTAAATTTGGAAGTTATAGTTATTCAATAGTGAATGAGAACATTAGACAATCATCTCATAGCCAACTAAGGGATGTCCTTTAGTTTAGTTTCAAAATTTTGAATCTAAAGAAAGTGATATATATATATATATATATAAATATCACTATAGATCATCCAGCATCAGGATCCTGTCTAGAATCTCATTTAAATTGGAAGATGTCCAAAAGAGAGTTAAAGATTTTTAGATCATGGTTTGTTTATACATCTCAATTAGGTTAAATATGTGAAACCCAATAATGTACAACCAGCACCATTACAATTCCATTTAGATTGATCATCTATGTGATTTTTCTT